>NW_024349798.1:11843296-11843749 GCF_902729225.1 Pteropus medius
GCTTTGCATGCCCCAAACACTTATCTCTGAGTTAGGTCGGAAGACAAATACAAAAACAAATCCAAAGTGAGAATTAATATCACTCTATCACGTAGAAATGGGTTGGGCTGCAGGTAACAGTCGTGGCTTCCAAGAATAAGGATTTATTTTCCCTCAGAACAAGTCATTTAAAGGTTAAACTGATAAGAAAACTGAGGTCCAGGTTGGTAAAATAGGGAGCAAAGATCACTCATTTGGGCTCCAAAGCATGGTCCTTTCCCACCACAGTTCTAGAGCCAGTTCACTAGAGAACACAGGAAAACAGAACTTCCTTCAAAAGATTTTCCCTCCTCAGATACCTTAAAAAGTATATTGTTATTCATGAAGATCGTGACGCAGGTGCTGCGTGAGAACCGTACGTGTATAAGCATGTGTCTTGCCTTTCTGAACGGTAGTGGAAGAGACTTTCTCTTG
>NW_024349798.1:11844423-11872935 GCF_902729225.1 Pteropus medius
GTTCATTTCAAAGTGTCACCAGCAAACAGGGCCTCTTGACCACTCTCTCCAGCATTAAGGATGGTCACCATTTAAACACCAGTAGGCAAAAATCTAGCTGGTCGTATTTGTATTTCCTGAGTTGCTATGGAGATGAAATACTTTTCTGTATTTATAAATTAGATTTCCTTTTGGTGAATTATCAGCTTATTTCCTTGGCTTACATGCTCTAAGAATTTTTGTTATAGGTTTTATGAATTTTTGTTACAGGTTTTATGAATTTTTGTAGAGTTTAAAAGCTTAAATCCTGGGCTTACTCTTCCTTCAGTAAACAAAAGAACTGCTCTGGTTTTTAATCTCCCAATGAGCCTCACAGTGGGGTATTTAAAATTTCCAGAAATCTGGCCATTCATGAGAATGAAATTCTCCCCAGAGCTGCAAGGATCCCAGTACTGAATTGCTGTGTGGAGTCCAGTACTGTGAGGACAGAGCAAGGGTTTCGAGATGGCCTGTGTGACAAGCGCTGATGGCAGAGTGTTTGATGAGCATTTGTTTCGTGCAGAGCTCTGGGGCGTTGTAGAGAGAAGCTCCGTGAACAAGCTGGCTGCGGGGGTGGGTCCCGGCCATCCCCCCTTTTTTTGAGCTGTGTCTCTTGACAAGCCACTTCTCTGAGCTTTATATTCCTCATCTGCAAAATGAGTGTGCTGATAGCTGCCTGAGAACTGTCTTTACAAAGCTCACAGAGGGTGAGCCTGCCTGAGTCTGGCCCGGCCTGGTGAATAGCGTTCTTCCTGTTCTTCATCTCATGTCCACGTGCCTAGAGTTCGTAAAGTGGTTTTGTATTTATTACCTATTTTCACCTGTAAAATAGCTTTATGGGTTCTGGTCTTTTAAATATGTAATTCAATTTATACCATCTTGTCACCGCTTAAAAACCTTCCACGGGCCCCTCATTTCTCTTAATGCCTGCTCTCCAGTGTGGCCCAGCCTGTGGCCTCATCAGCCCCACCCCCTCGTCCCCAGCCCCCTGCCATATACACACGCAGCTCTACCCTTCTGTCTGCTCCAGCCGGCTGCCTCTCAGTCCTTCTCCATGTTTAGGGTATTTGCATTGACTTTATTTTCTGAAATTAGAAAAAAAAAAAAAAAACAAACAGCAGCAAACTCCTTCCCCTTCCTGACTGGCCAGTGCTCGTATCCTTTAGGCCTCCGCCAAGAGTGCAAGGCCTGAGGGGTGCAAAGGCTGGTCAGTCAGGGGATGCAGGGCAGATTATGTCTCCTGCACTTGGCTCGTTTGTTGGTCGCCCTTAGCCCGATTGCAGTGATGTCGTCATTTACAGAATCCTGTGCTCAGGTTCTCTTTTCCCTGCGGGAGTGGCCATGCCCTCCCCGCTTCCTCCAGCCCCTGGCAACTACCAGTCTACTTTCTGTCCCTATGGATTTGCCTGCTCTGGACATTTCAGAAAAAGAGAATGGTATAACATGTGACCTTTTACATGTGGCTTCTTTCATTTAGCATAATGTTTTCGAGGTTCATTCACATTGTAGCAGGTGTCGGTGCTTCATTCCCTTTAAGACTCAATAATATTCTACTGTATGGCTAGACCACATTTTGTTCATTCATCAGTTGCTGGAAATTTGGGCTGTTTTCACTTTTCGGCTATCGTGAATAATGTTGCTATGCACGTTCACGTGCACGTCGTTTGAACGTGTTTTTCGTTTCTCTTGGGTATGTACTCAGGAGTGGCATTGCTGGGTCCATTGGTAACTCTTATGTGTAACTTTTTGAGGACCTGCCAGACTGCTTTCCAAAGTGACCGCACCTCCCACCAGTGGTGAGCGGGGGTTCCAGTCATCCCCCACCCTTGCTAATGTTTGTTACTCTCTTTTTTCTGTGACGGCATCCTGGTAAACGTGAAGTAGTATCTCGTTGTGGTTTTGATTTGCATTTCCCTGAGGGGCGATGATGATGATCATTTTTTCATGTGCGTTTGGCCATTTGTATATCTTATCTAGAGAGACTTCTCTTCAGATCCTTTGCCCATTGTTTAATTCGGTTGTCTTTTTATTATCGAGTTGTGAGAGTTATTTGTTTATTCTGGACACTAGACCCTTGTCAGGTATGTGATGTGTGAATATTTTCTCCTATTCTCTGGGTTCTTTTTTCACTTTCTTGATGGTGTTCTTGAAACACACATGGTTTTAATTTTGACGAAGTTCAGTTCATCTCTATTTTTCAATTGTCACATGTATTTTTGGGGTCATACCTAATTGAGTTTGTTTTTAAATTGATGTTGCCGTCAGTCACTTTTATGTCTCAAACGATTTGATCTTTAGAGATTACATACCCTTTGGTTTTGGGGGTCTTTTAGGAGGAGAGTTGTTCATTCTCTCTCTGGACTCACTACTGCGCTGCATTTACACACTTCTGTTACCAACATTCCATGCCCAGGCATAAAATTACTTTTAGGGTATGACTGTTTCCCTACTGAGCATCACCGTACGTGCTCAGAAGTTATATGCTGAGCGGACGATGGAATATTCTGGTTCTTGTCTTCCCATCATGCGTGCGTCACTGATTTTGCTGTTTATCGTTGTTTCTCTTCCCCCTTTTTTGCTCTCTGTCTCTGAGTGTGTTTGTCTCTTCCTCCCTCCCTCCCTCCTTTTCCTCTGCCTCCCTCCTTTTGGTTCTTTTTCTGTCATTCTCTCTATCTATGGTCCCTCTGGCTTGGTCTCTTTCTCTCAGATTTTCTCTCTCTCCCGCTGTCTCTCTTTACTTTTTTTTGTTTTTTTTTTTTTTGTTTTTTTTAACTACAACAGCTTACCTATCAGGTTCAAGAAATATACAAAATGGCTCAGTGAATCATTGAGGTAATGTGTGAGCACTTGAATGGTATCACATCCCCCAAAATGACTGGTCACGATTTATTCTGCACACACCAGAAAAATAAAAGTTTGCAGACCGGGAACACTCAAACCAAAACATGGAATGAAACTCCCAATATACATATTTTACGAAGCACCTTATATAGTGAGAAGACAGTAACTGTTTATTCTTCACAGTGATTGGTTAAAATGTTAGACTTTCCAGAGGTTACTTCGTATGGATCTTGGAAAACCGTTCAAGTTCTGCCTATGATCTCCGGAGGCATAAGCAAGAAATGACCAAGGTCAAGTTAGTCTTGCAAAATAAGCTAAATAAAAGTATGACTAAACTGGCTCTATCTGCTCAGGGAGCCTTCAAGGCTGGTCTTCATTTGTTTTTGATTTTAACGACCCATGAGATGGTCCGTGCAGGTGATGGGAAGCCGCGCTGCTCTCTCTCTGTTCATTCGTTTCTTTCTTTCCCCTCTCTGATTGTCCTTGGTGTTTAATAAGCTTTGGAAAACTGTACACAGATTGTCAACTTCCTCTTCACTGCTATGGACCAGCACTGGCAGGAGTCAGCCAGGAGGCGGCTGGTGCCAAGTATCCTGCGGAGCTCAGGTTTGCACCTTACCAGATAGGCATCCCCTGGCCTGCAGTACTTAATGTGAGATTTGGTTCAGAAACCACGAGGCATTTTCACGTTCTGAGGTACGTTTTTGGTATGTTGGACGGGAGCATTGCAGGCCCGGTTTTCCCCGTGCACTACTGCTGGAGTTTGTTAGGAGTTTTATTGTGGAAACCACTGTTTCTGCCTCTCCATTTGCCCGTTGCTCTCCTCACCGATATATTTTCACCTGCACAGTGTTGGAATGTTCTTCAAGGTTCTTGCCTTCTGAATCATTGGCAAGACTCAAAATAACACAGAGGAAGGAAATGAAAAAAACTTCTGGGTGAAAAATATTTGCATTCCACCCTTCTTTTATTGACAGGAAAATTAATCAGTGTTTTGAACAGAAAACTGAAACACAATAAAAGATGGCTGGAAATACAGGTTGTAAATTTGATCTGCGCATATACGTGTGTGTTCGGTCTATGGATTCTGATTTATAATCACAGCTCTTTTTGTGTATGGAAACCTTAGGGAACTAATAGTAACAGATAAGGATTCAGAAATAAATAACATTTTAGGGGATATTGGAAAAGTACAATTTTCTGTTTCTGTAGGACTCGTTTCTGCCTGGAGAGGGGAATATGTGTGATGTAATACCCAGTCTCTCTCTCTCTTTAATATATGCTGCCTCCGGTTGCGTGGATAACCCAGAACTGCTTTCCATATTTATTTCCCAGTACTGTAGGTTTTCATTTTATATCTCAGATTTCTTCATGTCAATCTGACATAAATCTCATTAAATAAATGTCTATCAACTGTTCCAACAGTTAATAGATCCTGTTGGTTGAACCGAAAGACTGGATCGCAGAAAGGAAGGCAGTCAGGTTCAGTCTTTGAGTATTTATTTAAAAGTCTTCATTCGAACGCGTGTCAGCAGGAGAAAGCAGGTGACCCAAAGGGCTCCCGCCTGCTGTCCTTTGGTTCAGGAGCTTTCTTGGAAGTCCCATCTGACAAGAGTTTACATCTTACTGGCTGGATTTAGTGGCACCACTTGGACGTAAGAGAGGCATGAATTGTGGTCTGTGGGCTGCGTGCAGGGTCCTCCTGAGGGAGAAGGAGAAGGAGGGGACGATGCCAGGCAGGGTGCTGAGCCACGGTTGTCAAGGTGGCGCCGGCAGGAGCCGATGTTCACTGAGTGATTGCCATGTGCCAGGAAGTACACTAAGCACATCACGTGTGTTAGAGACGGCACGCGGGTAACCAGTGGAGACTACATCTGCCCAGCATTGAGCACTGGTAGAGTTTTAAATTGTTCACCATTGCTTGCATTGTACCCAGCCCTTTGCTTTGGACTGTGAACTCCTTGAAGACAGGACTGCTTGCTTTCTTCTCCCACAGTACTTAGCTCAGTACCTAGGAAATGGCCACCAAATGTTGCTCTATTAAACCAATGCTGTTTCTACTGAAAAATGGGTGAGCGTATATGTCTATGTATTTTCTGATTATAAAGGGCTATACATTTATTAGAAAGAATTTTTAAGACAGGGACTAGGACAAAGAAAAGAAAAGAAAAAATCACTTGCAATCTCATCAGCCAGAAATAGTCACTGTTATGATTTTTGAAGTACCTATTTCGATCTGTTTGCATTGTATTTACGTGTCTGTGTAAAACAAACTTGGATCGTTCTGTGTAAGTCATTGTGTATTCTCTCATTTCACTTAGGATTGTGTCATGAGCATTTTTACATGTCGTTAAATATTTTTCCTTAACACTATTAATGGCTTCATAATGTCTCATACTTCCTGTGGCTGGGCACCGAAGTTGTTTTTATCGTTACAATTGCTATGGTGACTATGCAGATGTTTTGGTATGTGATTCTGATGATTTCTCTAGGGTCAGCCCCTTTAAAAGGAATCACTAGGCCATTTAAGGCTCTTGACAAAGATTGCCAACACTCTTTCCAGAAAGAGTCCTTCGATACCAGCTATGTGTGCCTGTTTTTCTTTACCCTCACTGGCATCGAGTGTTACTATTTTAACTCTTTGCTGATTTGATAGCAAGTTTTATTTTTTTAAAATTTCTGCAGTGGTTGTTCAAGAATGCTGATGGCCTGGTTGGGCCTTCATCGTGGCTCAAACATCTGTGGGGCATTTAACGGGTTGAATAGCTTGGTTGGGTTTCAGGTCCATCCGTTTAGAAGACTCCAGGGGCCTGGCTCTCCCTGCTCAAACAGAAGAGCAACTGGTCTCACCTGCACCAATGAGTCATGGATTAAGTAGGATAATATCTGCTGAGACCTTGTATTGCTGTGTAAGTCCATTCGGCACACCAGTGTCCATTACCTGACGTCAGAGTCCTTTGCGGCTCCGGTAGAGGTTAGGTTCCCACCAACAAGGAGCCTGGGTGGATGGTGAAAATCACCAGTAGTTAGAATCACTCTGGGAAGTCCCTTAGGAAGGTACTGTTTTATAGAGGCTCCTTCTTCCAGCGATGGAATAGAGTGTTGCTTCTGAAGTTGAACACCAGACGAAGTGGCTGGCAGGTATTTAAGAGGTAGTTGTGTGCGTGCGCGCGTGCGCGCGCACACACACACACACACACACACACAGTCTGTTGAACCCTACACCTCTCATTTTAGGAGGAACCTTGTACCGGGAGAAGCACGTGGCTGCTAAGACTCCTGGGAGCAGCAATTCACACAGCTGTTTCATGCATGTCCTGGTGCACAGGATCATGGAACGGAAGTGTGGGCTGGCACACGCTGTTGGCATGATGTCTCTCCTTTCCCTCTCTTCCTGCATTTTTCAGTGCAGGCCTGGCGTCTGTCTCATGCACGCACTGGTCCATGCACTTCGTGGAACACGGGTAAACTTCATGTGCACTGATGTCACACCACAGCGTGTGCCAGACTTAGCCAGCCTTCGTGTGCTACATGTGACCAAGGCCCGGTCCCTAGCCTGGGCTTCCCCCAGCTTGTAGGGTGAATGCTGGGGCAGGTTCCCTGTCTGGCCCTCGTTGGCCCCTGAGCCTGGAATTCTCCCATTCTGCCACAGGGCTCTTTATCTCTTACATGACAAAAAGGTGTCTCCTTTTGCCGTTGGTAATATCTGATGCCTTTGATGACTTTTTTAACGGTTCAGTAAGAACATATTGAGCTGAGGACTCCTGAGATGTGAGGTTGCGGGATAACTTTGGGTAGATCCTGGTGATTGCTCTCGTCCCCTCAGGGCGATAGAGTGGGATCTAGAGTTCTGAGAACGGGAGAAACGATTCTGGTTTTTCCTTCGTATAATCACATGAATCACACGTGCTGAAGGGAGGATTTCTTGTGTTTCCTAGAAGCAAAATTGTCTTTTCAATATTGATTTGGGCCCGGGATCACCTAAGTGGAAGATGGTTTACCACCTTTGAGAGACTGTCCCCCATCCCGATGACTGTCTCCCACTGGAGGGAGGGGCACGGCGGGGTAACGAGGAGGACCGCGAGCTAACGTCCTAGCACAGATGTGCGTTGCTCCCAGAGTCACATTTCTCACCATTTGTTACTGTTACTTAATTTGAAATGACAGTTTTGTGTTCTCAAAAGAACAGTCACGTTTCTCGTTCCAGATTTGTTGTGGAAATTTATTAGTGGATCTAATTACGATGTTTGTTTGACGAGGCCTCAGGTAGGACCCACCTAAGTGGTAACAGCACTGTTTTAAAAATAAGTCTGAAAGGGCATGTTTTTCTTATAATGACAGAGAACATTAATTTCTTTCTTCCCTACAAAAATTGCTCCTAAATGGTAAATTGATTCCCGTTTTTGTTGGATCGGTTATGTGATGGATGAGAGCTTGGGTTCTGGAACTGGCCATTCTTAAGGCGGAATCCTAGCATTGCTCCTTGTCGGCTGCGTGACCTCGGCCAAGTTAGGTCACGTGGTCCAGCCTTAGTTTCACCATCGGTCAGATGGAGTAATTAGGGGAGCACCTCACAGGCTTGGCAGGACACTTACATGTCCATGATATGCTGTGACTGTGTGTCAAGCACTTAGTAGGGTGGTCTCCTCCCTTCTCAGAAACTGCCCAATATGTGTGACTACTATTATGATTACTTTGCTTTAATTCTTATTATCTCCTTGGGCTTTGAATTATAGCGACTTTTTGTTTATTTCCTCTAGCTGACTTTTCCTAGTTATAATTAAGGCAAAAATTCTTTTAAACATATTTAAAGTATCGTGCTTAAATTTAATTTTATTCTTTTTTGTTTTTCCTTTTTGGTCAAACCAAAACCCATGGTTGGCATTCAGCTTACATAGCTGCCACCCCACCTCCTGATTTGTGGCAGTCCTCACAGGCCTCGGTCGATGAATTCTGAAATGAAGGTTGTGTCCTGCAGGAGCAGCATTTGCTTCTTTGGCTGGAGACACACTTGTCTTGGCTGCTCTGGGGTAGGCTGGGTTTGCAGTTGGGGGTGTATTCTGGAGAGATGGGTCGTTTAGAGGGACTTAGAGTTTCTGCTGCAGGACCTGGCTGTCTTGATTGACAGTGGAAGGCTTACGTGTTTGGATCGACCAGCTATTTGACTTTGGGTTAGTAATTTTCTTAAGCCTCATTTTTTCCATCAGCGAAATAGGGATGTTAACAAAGGTTACTTTGTAGAGTTTTTGTACAGATTAAATGAGTCCACTAAAGATAATTCCCACCCATAGTGCCTGGCGGGTAGTAAGCACTCCATGATTGTTAGCTGTTGTGTTTTTATTTCTGTTATTACTCTACTTGTAAAGCACTAGTGGTGACTGAGAGGGTGTCTACATGTGTCAACCTTGTCATCCCTTTCCTTGGAGTCTATAATTTGGGCTGATATATATTAATACTGAAATTACTTCACCGGTAAAATAAGGTGGTTCTCGTATTTCAGAGATGGGCGTATATATTGATGTCTCCGAGAACGTCTGACTTGCAGAAGTTTTGACACGTGACTTTCCACGGTCTGAGGAAGGGAGAGGATGCTAATGGGAGGCAGAACTAATAATAGTCACAACAAATAACCCCCTCCTCCCATTTGGGTGGGTCACAGTTGGGATAAGCTTTGGATCAAAACCACTGCTAAGCTTGATCATGAATGATTGAATCTTAGAGTCAAAGTGTAGCCTTTATGCATGACCAGCACAGAAGGATCAATTTGTGCTATTCTGAGAAAAATGACCCCGGACTCACAGCAGTCACTGTCAAAAGCAACAGCTTCAGAGGATCTGCTCAGGTGTGGAGGTTGGGGGGTGGGTCAGGGACAGCCTCTCTGAGAAGGGGTGCTGGAGCTCGGAGAGTGAGGGGAGTGGGCTGGGGCCTGGAGCGTGGAGGGTCTGGGACCTCAGAGGGTCCAGGAAAGGCTTCGCTCTTTATTCTAAATAGGGGACTGACAGAACCAAATCTGCATTTTAAATTTATCGCCTTCCCCGTACTGTGGAGAGAGAGTTGAGGAAGGCGAAGGCCTCCGTGGGTGACCAGTTTGCCCCCTGCTGCAGGCCAGGGAGAGTGCTCGGCACTTGGGGTGGAGGCGATGGAAATGAAAGCCAGAGGATTTGGGAGAGATGTGAGAGATGAGTGGACAGGACCAGGAGTCCATGTCTTGCATTTTTAGATAGAACTCCTTCTTGTCAGACCGCATTCTTCCTTTAGTCTTTCTGCCTTTCCGTAATCCCTCTATGGCCTGCACAGTTGATTTCCTCCTGCTTTTACCTGGAAAGGATTCTGTGGGTAAGGATGAGTACCTTCCAACTTAGAGCATCTCCTCTTCAGATGAAGCAAACACATGAGTGAGTAAAATGAGCAGTGGCTTGTAACAAGGAAGGAGCCGGTGGCCCGTGATCGACAGGTGCAGTGTCTCTTCCCGAGGAGCTGGCGGGTCCCTGTTCCGTTTAATGGCGCTCAGCGGGGCCCACATTTTGTGGTGGCGTTACCCAGCGGAGCGTTACAACACTCCATTTATTTTCAGCTTCAATTAAGGTTGAAAAGTCCCACTTCCAAGTAGTCTCCAGAGTAGTTTTGCTTTCCTTTAGGTTGGGTTCCTTATGTGGTATGCCCAGGAGGCGCTAGTGGAGCGTGTCTTAGGAAAGAAAACCAGCCATGATGGCAGCTACTTGTGTTTCTGGCTCCAACCCCGCAGTTGTCCCAGAGCGACGAGCCGTCTGACTTTTATCCCAGAGAAAGGTAGATGATCCCCCGTGCGTTATTCACCAGCATGGGATTACCATACCTCCCGCCCCCACTGTCCAGGTCGTCCTCATCACAGGCTGGGATTGTCGCAGCAGCCTCCTCACCGGCCTCCCTGCATCCGCCCTGGCTGTGCCCACCTTGCCGTTGAGTGTCCACTGCCTTCAGAGTGACCTGTTGCAAACAGAAGTCAGGTCGTGTCACCCTCTGGCCTCCAGCGCCCGGCTTCCCCTCGCACTCAGGACACAAGCAGGCGCCGAGCACGGCCGCAGAGCCCCGCGCGGTCTGGCTCCTCTTCCCGTTTCCTACCACCGTCCTGCCCCAGACACCAGCCCTCCCCCACTTAGGCATGTCTCAGTGGCAGAGCCCTCGTGCTTGCTGTCCCTTTGGCCGGCAGGCTCTACTTCCAGACCTTTCTATGGTTTTCTTCCCCTTTTCCTTAGATTTGTTTAAATATCACTTTATCAAGAGGCCATCCTATCTAGAACAACACCCTGACATGGCTTTGTCTTTCTCTGTAGCTCGTAGCACTACCTCCTGACATGAAATTGATTTGCTGGGCGGCCGACCCCCACCAGGATGTCAGCTCCTCGAGGGCCGGGCCTTTGTCCCTTCTGTTCTCTGCCAAATCCGGGCCCAGTGGCCAGTGCACAGTCTGCTGCACGAGTAGCTGTTAAATGAATGAGTATCGAGTAGTACAGCAAGTCCTCACTTAATGTTAATAGGTTCTGTGACTTTAAGCAAAACAATGTATAATGAAACCAATTTTTGCCTTAGGCTAATTGATATAAACAGGAGTTGGGTGGCATCTCATCTAATATTGAAATATTGAACTAATCGAGGTTGTTAGAGGACCTGCTGTATCCCTCAGGGACTTCATGATCCTGCCTGAGAAAGAGAGGCAGTGTTTCCATGATCCACTTTTGTGCCAGAGATGAAAAGCAGACAGGTCTGTGCACAGGTGGTTGAAACACTGAGCTGCGATCTCTCCAGTTGCAGCAGGTGTGAGCGAAGAGGGCAGGGAGATGGGCTGCCGGGTGGTTCAGGGCAGGCTTCCAGGAGGAGGTGACATCTGAGTGCAGTGTAGAAACACCAAAGGATTTTCTGAAAGAGCCTGTCTGCGTCCAGTGACACCGCTGGTGGTTTGGTTTTCTTCCAAGAGAAATCAGGGTCACTCATAGTCAGCCTTGGGCTGGTGCACAGGTCCGGGGGACTGCAGTTACTCATGGAGACCATGGGGTGCTGGGTGGGATGGCACAAGAGCGGGCTGCCTGCTGCTCTATCTCAGCTCTCTGAGGTCCCCACCTGACCTCCAGGGCCCTGCCCTCTGGGCTACAGGTCATACAGGAACACAGTCAGAAGTCAGACTGCGTGGGTTGGAGTCTTGGTTCTGCCACTTCCTGGCCTGGAGCTTCTTGGCTTTGAGCAAAATGCCTTCGCTCCCTTTGCTCATCTGTAAAGTGGGGCAGTCATGGTTCCTGCCTCATAGAGCTGTTCTCAGACTTAAACGAGATATTCTGTGGCAAGGACTTAGACCAGCAGTAAGAACTCGATAAGTATACTTGTCATTATGACTGTTGATGTTACTGACTCTCAGTGGACTGCTCTTCTGGGTTTTTAATGACCTAAACTTTGTAATACAGAAGCTATTCACTGATTTCTTTAAAAGGAAATTGCCGCTTTGCCCTGGCCCTGCTCATTGCCACAAACCTGCCCTTACCAGTTTCCTTCCAAATCCATGAGGATTTCCAGCAGCAGAAGTAAGTGCCGGAACAGTCCACAGGTCACATCCTCAGACCTCACTGTGGCAGGTTTAGAGGAAACTTGCACAACCCCCGCCCCAGGTCCCAAAGCATTTGAACTCCCTGAGTGTAAGCTGGAAAACTGGGAGCTGCCCAGAGTCTGGTCTGGGCTCCCCACCCGGCAACCCTGAATCTCCCCTGAGACTCTGAGCCGTGACCTGCACACCAGCTGGCTCTGTGACCTTTCCTGTCTCCAAGGTGACGAGTGTACATTTTGGCGTCTACTAAATGGGATAAACGAGAGAGTTAGTGAGGTAATGTGTGCTATTTAGTTCATAGTAAGTGCTCAGTAAATGCTCACTAAAATAATAATCTAATAATCATTAAAGGTAATCGTTATTGGTGACCGTGAACTCTGTGAGCTGCGCTCATCCCCTGACCCACCAGTGCCCTTTGCTTCTCACTCCTGCCTTGGAACCTCCCCCCGGCGCTGGCAGCCCAGCCTCGGTCCCATGTGTCTCAGAGCAGCTCCGCAGTTCTGGCTCACACCCTGAAGAGGCAGCGGCCATCTGAGGGGCTCTGGGCGCTCAGCCACGCAGAGCCTTCGGCGGGCCGCCAGCCGCCTCTCCAGGTGGCGCAGTGCCCACAACGGAGCAGCTGCCTCTTGCAGCTGTCTAATTGCTCATCAGATCCACTTGAGCACCAGCTTAACACATTATTCCTTCATCCCAAACCATCTTTCTCATGTGTCTGGGCTGCCGAGCCGTGGGGTCAGCGTCGGGGAGGGTTCGTTGAGTTTGAGGGATCTTCAGACTCAAGGAAGAAGTTGGTGGTGTATGGGTCCCTGGGTCACATTTGTGGGCCTTGCGACCCCACAGGAATGGTCATTTGTTCATTCAGCAGCGTCTTCTAACCCCTACCACGTGCCAGGCAGATCTTGAGATGACAGAGAAAAAGATGGGCCAGATACTCTTCTAAGCATTTGGGCTAACAGTGGACAAAATGGATGAGGACTCCCGCCCTTGTTGGGTTATATTCTAGTTAGGGGAAGACACATGTCAGTCAACAGGCATGATAAACAAACAACATGTAGCACATTGGAAGGTGATAGTTGCTATGGAAGAAAGGTACAAATAGAGTGGGCCACGGGGGGTCAGGAACGTGGGGAGATTCTGTCTAAGCAGTGAAGACATGCCTCATTGAGAGGGCGATAGTTGAGCACAGACTTGCAGGAGGGAGGGAGTGGCCATCAGGTGCGAGAAAGTTCCAGGCAGAGGGGACAGCCTTGTAATGAACTAGGGTGGGAGTGTGCCCGGCACGTCCCAGGAACATCCTGAAGCCAGCAAGGGAGGGAGTAGGAGGTGAAGTCACAGAAGCTTCCAGCAGGCCAGATCTGCTGTGAGGTGGTTGGTTTTTTCCATGTCAAGGAGGTGGGGGAGGGAAGGTGTCACTGGAGGTTTGAGAGAGAAGGGATACCGTCTGACTTACGTTTTCAAGGATGGCTTTGGCTGCTGTGCGGAGACTGGAGTGTCGGGGACAGGGTCGGAAGCAGGGAGGAGAGCTCGGGGTTGTTGTAGGGATCCAGATGAGAAATAGCCCGGACTCGGGTGGGTGGGCGGGCAGTGAAAGTGGTGAGAGGTAGCCGGGCCTGGCTGTGTGTCGAAGCTGGAGCTGGGAGGGTGTCCTGAGCATGGGCTGTGAGGCGCGAACGAGGGCAGTGAAAGGTGGCTGCAGGGCGTTTGGCCCGAGCACCTGGAGGACAGACTTGCCCTCGGCCGGGATGGGGATATCTTTGGGCAGAGTACGCTTTGCGGGGGCCGAGCAGGCGTTGTGGTGTGATGTCCTGAGTTTGAGATCTCTGGATCCCGTGAATACAGACCTCCAAGGCGTGGACATATCGTGGTATTTAAAACCCCAAGACTGGGCGAGATCCCCAAGGGAGCAAGTGTAGGTGGACTTAGGGCTGAGCCCTGGGACCTCTCACATTAAGAGGATGCAGGAAGAAGGAGGAGGTGCCAGCAAAGGAGATGGAGAAGGGGTGCCCAGGGAGGAAGGGGGGTCCCCAGCAGAGTGTAGGGTCCCGGAAGCCAAGTGAAGAACATGTTCAAAGGAGGAGAGAGTGAGCAACCGTGTCAGTGGCTGATGGTGGCTCAAACGAGATGGCAGCCCTTGGTGACATTGACCAGAACAGGTCAGTAGACTGGCGGGGTGAAAGCTCAGTTATTGAAGAGAGACAAGGAGAAGAGGGATTGGGGACAGTAAGTGTGGGCAGCTCTTTGGGGCAGGTCGGTTGCAAATGATAGCAAGGAAAAGTGGCGATGAATGGCAGGGACGTGGCGGGTCAAGTTCTGTGCCTGGGACTGTGCTGCCGTCTGGCTTACAGTGGATACGAGACCTGAGCACATAGGTCTTCTGCCCCTGGGGCTCATGGTATAAGGCAAGTGTGACCACTGACCTCTGCCCTTAGTTCCAGCTGTGCATAACCACCTGCCTCCTTGCCTGGTCCGCTTGGGGTTATGACAATTGAAACAGCACCCTCTGTCCGCCCACCCGCCTGCCCTTCCATCCCTCTGCATTCTTCCCAATCGTATTAGCTTCCTCTTGCTGCACTGACACGTGCTCAGAACCTCAGTGGTTTAAAACAGCGCAGCCGCATCATCTTACAGTGCTGGAGGTCAGAAGTCTGTCTGACACGCATCTCTCTGGACGGGAACGGGGGTTTGGCAGCATTGTGTTCCCATCTGGGAGCTCTAGGGGAGAATCCGTTGCCTTGCTCATTCACGTGTTGCAGAATTCAGTTCCAGGTGGTCGTGGAACCAGGGTCCTCACTCTTTTTTGCTGGTTCTCCCACCAGCTCTCCCCAGTGTCTGCACATGGCCCCTGCGTCTCAGAACCAGCAGTGGCACCTTGGCTCCTTCTCACTCTTGGAATCCGACTCCCCTTCTGCTGCGTCTCGTCTGTCTTCCTTCTCTGCCACCTCTCTCTCTGCTTCCAGCCAGAGAAAATTCTCTCCTTTTCAAGGTTCATGTGATTAGATTGCACTCACTCGGGCAGTCCGAGATAATCTTCCCACCTCAAGGTCCTAAGCATCTTCAGGGGCCCTGTTCTGTTTAAAGTAACATAGTCACAGCTTCCAGGGGTTACAGTGTAGGCATTTTGGGGAGCCATCTTCCCTGCCTCACCCGTCTCAGTCAGTGCCACCAGCTGGGTGCTCACACCAGAAGTCTAGGAGTTGTCTTTTCTCTGCATACTTCCTCTCCCATTTCAATCCATCAGGAAGTCCTGTCAGCTCCAAAATACACCGCAGAGATGACAGACCTCTTCTGACCATCTCGTCTGGAATGTTGTATGAGCTCCCAGCTGGTCCCCTGTCGTTCATCTTCTGCCTTTGCAGTCCCTTCTTCACACAGCAACCGGGTGACTTAAAACTAAGCAAGCGCATCACATGTCTCCCCTGCTTAAAGCCCTCTGTTGGCTTTGCCTGTCTATGAGAATAGGTGGACAATTCTCCTCACAGCCCGCGAGGCCCTGTATCTTCTGGCTGCCACCTGCCTTTCCATCTCATCTCTCACCACTCTCCTTGTTCATCATGCTTTGACTCGACCAGCTTTCTTTCTGTCCCTCGATCCCATGTCATAGCATTCACCAGTCCCTTTGCCAGAATATTCTCCCTGTGGTATTTCCATGGATGATCTTGTCTCCTCAGAGAGGCCCAATCTCTCGTCTAAAGAAGCTCCCCAAGGCACTTTCTGCTGGTTATATTTTGCATAGCTTCAGAAATTGTCCTCTTTACTTATTTGCTCATTTTCCACACACATGCAAGTGCTCGGAAGGTGGCAGCCTAGCATGTCCTGCTCCCCATGGGACCCGAGCACATGACCCACAGCAACCACTTAGCAGTCTGTGCCGGGAAAATGCCTCTGTGGCATTGGGGTTCTAGAGCCTTTTTGGAGAATGAGTTGTGTTTCTAAAAGAAAAAACGCTTTGTTTTACCTTCCTCACAACACTTCTGACACCAGTCTGTGGGGATTTTTTTTTCACACCAGCCAACTCTCCAATGGGTGTCCTGTAGTTCAGCTCAGTTCTGATGCTGACAAGTGGCACAGACCCCGGTCCCTTGACCTGCCCTGCTTAGGCGCCAGCCATGAGGGCTAGGTCACCAGTGCACTTCTGGGCCCCTGGCTGCAAACTGGGGCTTTCCCCAGCCTCTCCCTCTGGCCCAGTGATCTGTTAGGACGGATCACAGAACTGAGGAATTTTTACGTCCGTTGACCAGTTTATTGTACAGACTCTCACAAAGGATACAGAAGGGCCAGCTGACGAGGCACGTGGATTGAGCTTCTCGCCTCCCAGCGGGTCTGAGGCCCTCCGAGCCCCGCATCTCAGGGATGTTCATGGAGGCTTCATCACGTGGGCACGAAGGGTTGCTATCTCAGTTTCTAGCCCCTCTCCCCTTCTAGGGTGGCATGGCTGAAAGTTCCAAGCTTCTAGTCACAGCTTGGTCCTACTGGTGATCAGCTCCCACCCAGGAGCTATCCAGAAGCCCACCCACAGCCACCTGATTAGACCAGAAGCCTCTCCTGTCATCCAGGAAATTCCAAGGAATTTAGGAACTCCGTCAGGAACCGGAGTCAAAGACATATTTACAAAAAATTATTTTACAATTTTAGCTAAGAGGAAGAGATACTTTCCATCTGCCCAAGTCACATGGGACTTGCAAAGTTTTGGGAGTTGGTTTCTACATCTGACGTCTTCTCAGTTAGAGGTGCCAAGTGTGGAGAGTGGTGATTTTTTATCTAATACACAATCAGACATTCACGAGGACTTCCGGCCCCCCTTGGGAAATTTTCTAGAGTCTCAGTCGGAAGAGGACTTCTGTCTCGCGTCACTATCTGCCTGTAACAATCAAATATAAAGGGGCCACCGTAAGCAGACAAGAGACGTCCCATCAGCGCAGAGACAGAGACAGGCGGGTTCAGCCCTCTGGCTGGGAATATGCCGGTTCCTTCCCCAGGTTCCTCCTGCCCTGAGTTGCTTTGGCTTCTGAGATAGAATTAAGATTTTCTGGGAAGTTGTCAGGGCTGCTGACCGTCTCTGGGCTGTTTGAAATAGCCTCTGGTTGGTCATTTATTATCATGTCGTTCCACGTATGTCCTGGCCTCTTTCTCACGTGGAAAGGAAATGCCCTCAGCTTCCAGGCATTCAAGGGAGTCAGTCGGAATCTGGAGCAGCCGTGGCTGGGCCGCTGGGTCCTTGTGCCCCAGCTTTGAGAGGAGGCGGCGCAGGTTTGGTTGCGTTAGAGGGTTGTGGGCTGAATGGACTCCTCCCTCTACCTTCCCGCTGCTCGCACAAGCCCTTAGGTGCTGTGTGTGGGGGTGCCAGGTGTGTCTCCGCCTTCTCTCCCCCTGCAGCCTTGATGAGAGCTGTGACAGAGGGCACAGTGCCGAGGAGTGGCGTTGGGGCTGGCCCTGGAGGGCCATGTGTGGGTCCCGCAGGAGAGCCCTTGGGTGCTCTCCCATTTCCTGGTCTGTCTTAGGATACTTTCTCATCGCCAAGTGCCCTGGCTTTCAAAATTCCCTGAAACCACCTGGGTATTTTATTAAAATGGAGATTCTTGCCCCTCCCGCTTAACTTCTGGGAACGGGGGTCCAGGAATCTGCAATTTAACGCTCCCCACACCTATCCCATCCCTTTCCAAGTGATTCTGATGAGGGTGGCCCATGGTCCACTCTTATCTAATGGATAAGATAAAGTCCATTAGATCAGGGCCACGCTGATCTAATGCATCTCCCTGCTGAGGTCACCGCCATGTCCACGAGCCCCTGTTCTCCACCCCCACGCCAGCAGCCTTCCCCTCCTGCCGCCTCGAGCATGTGCCTCTGCCCCGGGGCCTGTGACTGCTCTGGCCTCTGCTCCTCCTGACGAGCATCTACTCATCCTTATTCCTCCTTCTGTCCCCTCAGGAAGCGGCTGCCACATTGAGGCTTCTCTTGTGCTTCTCTGTGACCCCATTTTTCTTTCGATTGTGACCTGACCTTGTGGCATTCTTTAGAATCTGTAAGAGATGTGAGCTTTCAACGTGATTTCTTTTCTAAACCGATCCTTTTTTGCCCCTCGAAACGTTTGACTTCACCGTGACCTTGAGTTGCAGGGATGACGATTTTTCTTTCCCTGCCTGTGTTCTGGGCGTTTCCATTTCAGCCTTGACACTGCCCTCCTGCGGGTCCCTGCAGCAAGGACGGACTTCCAATCTCCAGCTTTAATCGCGTGAGCTTTTTTAAACTCCTCCTGGGTCATCTTCCTTCCCAGTCTTTTGGGTTACTGGCATCTGCTGACTGCCTTCCCGCTCTGGGCATCAGGCTTCAGGTGTGATTGTCCTTGCACACTGCTTGAGGTACCTGCTGGGCGAATCACTTCTCAGAGCCCAGACCTGTGTCCCTCACGTTGGGGGTGTAAGTCCCTGCCCCGTGGCTTGTCAGTCCCAGGGCTCAAGGCCTTGTTTCTTTGAATGTGTTTCAGACTTCTGGTGTCTTCCTCCTGCTGCTTGCCTTCTGGGCTTGCTCAGCCAGTCCTCCCTGGTGCAGCGGCTGTGCTGTGACTGAGAGTATTTCCTCCAGTTCACCTTGACTCCTTGCTACGCTTCCTCTTGAGCTCGTGGTTTACAAAATGAACGTTAGAACTGAAATCGACTTAGAAAGTCTTCCGCTCGGTTTCATCAATGAGGACCCCAAGGCCTGTGGAAGCGAGATAGCTGTTCAAGGTCACAGAACACGCTGTGAGAATTTGGGTTTGGGAACATTTGCGAACTATCAAAATTTTAACTATGTGTAACCTCTGACCCAGCCGTTCCATTCTAGGATTCCATCACAGAGAAAGGTTATCACAGGTGCACCAAGAGACAGGTGCGTTATTTGAATTGGGATCAATACGAGCTCGGTGAACTAGATCGTGCTTCCTTCCTGTAAGGCGGCTGTGATAAAGAGTGAGGCTGGTCTAGCTGTGCGGGCGGGGTGCGCACTCCCAGGCTGGCTGTGGAGTGAAACGTGGCTACGTGACGTGCCGTTTATGTTTTATAAAACGAGACAAAACCAAACCTCTCAGTATGTAAATATGTAGCTGTGCATATGAATACGTGGGAGAGTATGTGGCCCAGCAGGACCATCCGTGACAGTGGTGAGGAGAAGGGGACTGGGGGGAGGGGGAGGCTGCGCTTAATAGTGACCTGCGCTTTCTGCGTTCCATACTTAGGCATTTAAAATTTTTTATTGAGATATAATTTACGTACCGTACAATTTGTCTGCTTTTAGCGTACAATTCAG
Source organism: Pteropus medius (assembly GCF_902729225.1). Classification (NCBI taxonomy): domain Eukaryota; kingdom Metazoa; phylum Chordata; class Mammalia; order Chiroptera; family Pteropodidae; genus Pteropus; species Pteropus medius. The sequence continues at coordinate 11,863,136 of NW_024349798.1, forward strand.
TGTTTCTTTGTATATTCACAAAGCTGTGTGGGCATCACTGCTGTCTAACTCCAGAACATTTTTGTCACCCCGAAAAGAAATCCTGTACCATTAACAGTCATTTCTCACCCCCCTCTCCCCGCTTTCCCCGGCCCTTGGCAGCTATGAAACTACCTTCTGTTTCTATGGATTTGCAGATTCTGGACATTTTATATAAATGAAATGATACTATATGTGGCTTTTTGCATCTGGTTCTTTCACTTAGTGTAATGTTTTTAAGGTTCACCCATGTTGTGGCATGTGTCAGTACTTCATTCCTTTAAAATTTTTGTTAATTGTGGTAAAATACATATACAGTTGACCATCTTAGCCATTTTGAACTGTCAGGTCAGTGTTACTAAATACATTTATATCGTTGTGCAGCCATCACCACCATCCATCTGTAGAACGTTTTCATTGACCCAAACTGAAACTCTGTGCTCACTAAACAGTAACTCCCATTCCGCCTTCCCCGAGGCCCTGGAAACCACCGTCTACTATGAATTTGACTACTTTAGGTGCCTCAGAAAGTAGAGTCATGCAGTATTTGTCTTTTTCTGTCTGGCTTATTTCACTTAGCATAATGTCATCCAGGTTCATCCAAGTTGTCCAATGTGTTCCGTTTTCCTCATTTTTCAAAGCTGAATAATACTCCATTGTACGTGCATACCACACTTTGCTTATACGTTCACTCACTAATGATTGACTCTTGGGTTGCTTCCACCTTTTGGCTATTGTGTGGACGTATATGTTCAATTCTCTTGGGTTGAATTTTTAAAAACAAACTGGAGCTTTTGTATTACTTTTGCATTGATAATGAAATGGGAAACAGAAAACAAGTGGTTCTATGTAGAATATCAGGGTTTTTGAACTCATGTTTTTTCTGGTATGTGGCACTCACGTCACGTGGAAAAAACCAACATCCTGGGGAACAGCACACCCAGTCTGTCTGAAGCCTCCTCAGGCCCTCCCTTGGAGTCGGGATTTGCATCTGCCTGTGCCAGGCAGGCTGGACTGGTCTGGTCGAAGGCTGGAGCTCCTGTGGGCTGGTGTAACATAGTGGTTAAGGGTGTAGACTCAGTTTCTTCACTTGGAATAGGAAGGAGGATGAAATATGTCAGTACATGTAAAGCGCTGTAATAGTGCCGGGCACTTAGTAAGCATCCAGTAAATACTGACTGCTGTTGCTTTAATACTGTGTCTTCTCTTCTTGGACAGTCGCCCAGTCCCCGAGTAGCTTTGTGGAACAAGTGAGAGTGTGGGTGTGTACCCACCTTTGAGAGGATGTGAGCTGTTTAGAAATATAATCGATTCTCATGTGACATATCAGCTGCGTTGGGACTGATACCCTCTTCCCGTTCCTTGATTTGCAGAGCTCTGGCCTATGTACAACAGGGGCATAAAAATATAAAAATGAGTTTGTTTTTTCTGCAGTGTTACTTTTATCATTCAAGAAAATAAACTCGTTAAAGAAACAAAGGAAAATGTAGTGACAAGGCCTGAGAGCCATGCTAAAAACGCTGGTCAGTTAGCGGCAGCTCCAGCAGGAGTGGCAAATACTGGCCGTTGTTCTTGGTAAGTTGGTACATGCAGACTCCAGGGGGCGTCGGGCAGGCAGTCGGGAGGTATTGAGAATCGAATTTGTGCCCCATCTGGTTATAAACATTATGTGGGTTCAGAGAAACAAGATGGAGCCTTTGCCTTTAAGGCACTTCTAGTCTAGGTAGACAGGCAAGGTCACGACGAGACGTTCCATCACTTACTGCAATGACCGCCACCACCGGGTGTGGGGCGTGCTTTCTGCAGCAGGCCTCTGCTAGCTGCTTCATCTACTTCCTTGTCTAATCCTCCAGCGGGACCCTGCAAGATGCGTGCAGCTGTCCCCTCTCTACCGAGCGGAAGGCTGGGCTCGGGGCAGCCAAGTGCCTTGCAAAAAGCGGTCAGACTGGGATTTGGACCCAGGTCCGTCTGACTTCAGCTCCTTGTGGCTTTGCACTGCTGTGTCCCTCTCATTCTGTTGACAGATTTTCTTTCTAACTGCACGGCACCTTACTGCCGGTAGTATGGCACGGAGTCCTAGGATCCAGGCCCTTGGGAGAAATCCTCTGCACGGGTGTTTGAAATTCCAGGAGTCTCTTCCTAAGGGCAGGTTGTACAGTGATTTCCCAAGGAAGGTTTCGAATCCTATAAACCCAGGGCTTACAGGTGAACAATTTCTGCCTCTGATAAGGGTCGCTCTACTGTTTTAAGAACGAGCCGCAGGAGTCATACATGCTTGTTGTTTTGAATAAAATGAGTCCAAGGTTTGGAGTGAAAACACCGATGGATATCCACTGCTCTGCAGGTCCCAGGTTACCAAGGCTAACAGCTCAGGTATGGCCTTGCTCAGACCACCAGGTACACACTGGATGGTGTCCTTCCTTCTCCCTTCTTCCTGCCCTCCCTCCCACCAAAATAGAACCACATCACTCACACATATTGTTATTATTAGTTTAATTATTGAACCTAGACACATCTGCATTTCGGAATGAGCAGTTTTAAAACCACCTGAAGCCATCTCCGTCACCTTGTCCCACTGCTGACAAGCCGACCCTCCCTGGGGCTGTCGAGTGCGGTTGGGCCCAGAGTTCTGTTCAGCAAACACTTTTGCAGCAGTTAGATCAGGGCAAGAAATCACTCGTCTGGCACGCCTGGCTGCATGTTTTATTTCAGCAAAAGAAGTGATTCTCACCGTCCAAGTACTTTTCACTTAGGGGGAAAAGCACAACTCGAGTTTCTGTCGGAGCCTCTGCTAGGCTGCGTCACATGAGCAGGTGAAAATGTGCTTGGCGAAGGGTGTGATGACAGTTCTGGTTTTATGCAACAGCCATTCCCAGCTGTCCCTGTGCATGTGTTATATATTTAGATGATCTTTTGGAAGCGAGATGCGACATCTAAACAGGTGAGCAGATTTCTCTGGAAAGACCTATAGGAGGTGGAAACTTCTAATGAAAAGGCGTCTTTATTTGAAAAAGAAAGCAAGCTGTCACTTTGCATTTGTCTTTTTAAAAATTACCATGTCTTTAATGCTTGGAGTGAGAATATAGAGTAGTTAACATTCTCTTGTTTCGTCTTCACCGGGAGATATCATTATCCCCATTATATAGACGAGGAAACCGAGGCTCAGAGGACTGCAGTAATGTGCCCAAGATCTCACTCTAGGTAGTGACGGAGCCAGGGTTTGAATCAGGGATGCCTTGTGCCTCTGCCCACACTTCTCATCATATACAGCTCCTTGTCAGTTATTAAAAAACACCCCTCTCGATCTACGGGTCCTGGTCCTGTTCTTGACGGATGCAGACAAGTCTGCATTCTCTGGGTAGATTCTGTTGGTGTGGATATCACATGTTAGGACATTCTTTGGGTAACATTTTCTTTGCATGACATTTTCTTGGCTATCACATGAGCCCACTGCTTTGTACCAGAGAATCATCTTTCCGTGAGGTGGGTGGGTCTGTATTATTTGGTTTCAACTTTCCGGAAAGTCTGCAGTTTGTAGTGTTCTCATACCATGAATAGGCAACCCAAAATGTGAGGGTATGTGTGTGGGGCGTTGGTGTGGGGAGAAGGAGAGAGGGAGGGGAGAGGGAGGGAGAGATGCATGTAGGGAGGTGGGTTTCCTCCGGCGTTCAGCACATGGCCCTGGAAGTCTGCCACAAGTGGAAGGTGGTACCACACCGGCGAGTAGGCTCCGGATGGTGGGAGGCAGTGTGGCGAGTTGGGAGGAGCCTGGGGCTTTGCAGTCGGGCAGACCGGGGTTAATGTTGCATTTACAGTGTTTAAAAAACCCACACCTCTGTTTTCTACTTTGCGATGGCGACGTCATGCGATGGTATTTTGGGCCTTAAGTGTGATGACGAGAGTCATCGGGACGGTGCTGCGCTCGCCGTGCCCAGAGGGCTCGGTGGGCAGTGGCCCGTTTGCCTTACTGCTGTCCGTGGATGTTTTGTGCCGGAGCCTGAGGCCGGGGCTAGGTCGTGGGACCTTCTCCTGCACTGTTCCTTTCCGAGTGCCACGATCTCGCGTCTGTTTTATGCTGCCTTCTCCCTAAGTACGGCCTGGCTTCTCCTGAGAAACTCTAGGTTGAATAAAGCGTTCCAATTTGGGGGGACACCCTTCCCCAAAGTCGAAATGAGCTGAGCAGCCACTGAGTTCATCTGTTGTTCCATCCCTACAAAGCCATCTCTCGTGTTAAAGCAGACGGGCACTCTCCTGAGATGCCAGAGACCTGCTGCCTGGTGACACCTGATTGTCGTGAACCTGGAGCTGAGCTGGGTGGCAGTGGTGTTTCATCCTGTGGCTCTTTGGGGTTGGGCCTGTTATCATTTTGTAATAGGAGGAAACTCAGCTTTCAAAGTTTGGATGACCTCAGCCAGTCCTGGGTTTCTATCATCTTTACGCCATCGACTCCTGACTCTACATCTCCCCGAAAGTCCAGACTTATAGGCTACTGCATTTGTGCTGTTTTTTCTCAGATGACTCATGGTTATATCAAACCTAACTTGTCTGAAAACCAACTTCTAGTGGACACTCATCTCTTCCCAGCCACGCATTATGACATTCACCTGCTCCTTCCTCAGACTTGTCCAGACCAGTGAAATGATAACTTCATTCTTCCTGGTTCCTGAGGCCAAAAATCTTGGTTTTCACCCAAACCCCACATCAAACCTGTCAGCAGTTCTCATTTCCTCCTTGCCTTCTTCCACTCCTCTGACACCCATCGCCATCACCATGGTCCAGACCAGCAGCAGTGTTTCCTGTCTGGTCCACTGCCATGGCGCTCTAACTAGCTGCGTGTCGGATCCTCTAGGAAGAAGATGCTGAGACATAATTAGCCGTGCAGAGGTGTACTGGGGGATAGTGCCGATGCGAGATGAAGGGGACAGGTGGCATTGGGCAGGGAAAGCCTCAGACGCGGTTGCAGATCTAACAGTTTTGCCCACCCAGCCCAGTGGGGAGCTCTGAGCAAAGATTGCTCATCAGAGGTGTCCCACATTGGACAGAGATACCGCTCTGTGCTCACCCGTTGGCTAAGGTGGCCCAGGAAGGGTAGCACGGTTGCAAGGTGCTAGAGCTGGAAGTCGTCAGCTAACGGTACTCCTCACAATAGAATGGCAAGTCTTTCCTCGAAGGGAGGCCTGAGCTGTGCATCTCCCCTCCTGGCCACTCTCTCTCCCCTTCCTGGCCCAGCCTGTAGAATGATCTTTAAAAAAAAAAAAAAGTCTGATTAGAATCTTCCAGGGCTTCCCATTTTGCTCAGAATAAAATACTATAGCCTGAAAACCCCTGCCCTCTTCTTCGTGGTCTCACTTCCTGTTGGTCTTTCGGTCATCCATTATTCTTTAGCCGCACTGGCCTCCCTGCTGTTCTGGGAACACGCTAGGCCTGTGCCTACCAGCTCAGGGCCTTTGCACTTGCAGTTCATGGAAATGCTGTCCCCCAGGGCTTCGCATGGCTCACTCCCCCACTTTATTCTGGTCTCTGCTCAGATGGTATCTCCTTAGGCCTTTCCTTGCTGTTTGTTTAATTAGCATTCTTCCGCCATCATTTTCGCATGCTTTAACCTTTCCTGAGCACTGCTCACAGCCTGACATGTTAAATAGTTCTTTATTTTCTGAGTCCCCCCACTCGAGAGTGAGCTTCACACTGGCATTCACTCCCCACTTAATACATCTCTGTATCCCTAGTGTCTCATACTTGACATGTAATCTTTAGCAGCAAGTCGTTGAGTAAATAAGAGACTTTCTCAAGGTCACTCGCTGGCGAGTGGTAGAGCCAGACTTTGCATCTGGTATCTGTCTTGATCGCAAAGCTCACGCTGTCTTGTTTACCGTGCATTCCACTTGCCATGGAGAACACTTGGAAAATGCGGGATGCTATTATTGTGAAGACTGTTCCCTTGCTGGAACAACTGGGGGCTACCTGCTGTCTTGTAGGGATCCTTGTTGCCTCACTCAGGAGGAACCATGTCGTTTGGAATCTCAGAGTGTCCCAGATTTGCCATCATACAGAACCTGGCCCGCTGGTACAGGGCCCGGCGCACCTCCTTTGTCCATCAGAATGTTCAAGGGCACCGTCTCTGAATTGAAAACGGTTCTTTATCCTCTTTTGCCACCAGCATCCCCACTGTTTGTATCTGGGGTCATGCTAAGCTTGTCCAAATTGAAAGCAAAACAGTAACCTTATCATACTGTTTGCCGTGCCGCTCTCCATGGTATTTGAAGTTTTGCTTAAAATAATTTAGGCAGAAAACCCCATGTGTTCTCTGGTGCCTGCTAGTGAGAGCCGCATAGTGTCTACTTATTTCAGATGACTTATCACAGATACCTCCAAACAGTAATGGGGGCCTGCAAGGAGCTGAAGAACCATATCGTGTTGTCTAAGTTTAAATGACCTGCTCATGGTGCTAGCAAACCCACAGCTTTTCTGAAACAGAGAAATAGTTCTGATTTAAAGTCAGTGTTTTTTGTGCTTTTACCAAACACATTTTCAGCATCTGACTGTTTAGATTTAAAAAGAGAAAGCTTATTGTTTTTGCCAAAATTTTCCATTTGAAGCCTAATGTCTATAATTATGCCATCATGGAAACATAGGAGAAGTTCGCTGACTACTCAGCGCAGGCAAGTTAATCGAGTGCAGATTTTCCTGTGAGTAACGTGGATGTTGACCAGGTCAGTTGGGTTAATGGGGCATCCTGTGCTGGACGAATAATGTGGCCATCTTCACCTTTGGCACAGGCTTCGATGGCCAGACTGAGCTCAGCAAGCCGGGTCAGTGTGATGGAAACTCTGGGACACCTTGAGCTTCTAATGGAGAACCTTCCTCCTGGGTGAGGTGACAGTGGTCCCTACAAGACAGCAGGTACCCACACTTGTTCCAGCAAAGCAGTGTTCATAATAATAGCATTCAATGAGATGATGCATTTGAAGATGGTTAATAAATGCCCAAGTGTTATATAAGATGAAGCAATATTATTTTATTTTTATGAGAATCATTGTGTATGGATGCAGCCCTCAAATTTTGGTTAGCACACTAAATACAGCCCTTACTTCTTTTTTGCTTTTGGACCTATCTTTGTGTTTTGGCCTTTTCAATACAACTTGAGGGTCTCATCCAGTGTTGAAATATCTAACCATGTAGATGGCAGGTTCTGCCCGGTTAGGTGCTGGCAGCCGTATTCCTCTTGCAGTCCTTGATCAAGGCGGAATGGCAGGTTCTGAACACTGCCAGATATCGGCTGAGGTTGTTAATGATTCAGTTTTAGACTTAAGATTGCACTGCTGACCAATGTTTCAAGCCTTGTTTGTGTTCTTGGATTCAGAGTGAGCTATTATTGACATGCAGAGAGATATATTCTTTTCTCCTGGGCTATTGTCTCTCTCTCCATTCTAAAACCAACAGACAGATCGCTCTCAGGAAATATGCATCTTAAAAAGACAACAACACACTTTTAGTTTGATCAGTTACAACATCTGTGTTTATTGTTCAGATTCGCGTTTCAGAATTCAATCACAACTGATCCTCTCCAAGTTCGTTGGCTTATTGGGGGATGTACAGGGATTATGGGATGGAATGGGGGTGTAACTTGCTGTTTTTGTCTCTCAAATGACTTGACGTTACTCAGACTTTTATTGTGTTGCTTTCCTTGAACACACAAATGTTCTCTTGCAGATGACACCTTCTTGACTTGAAAATAAACAAATCTTAGGTGGCGCTTGTGTAAACTTAATGGGATGGCTGACTTCTTGTGCCTCGCACATAATGACCTTGCTAATAGAGAGGTGGGAGGTCTCTGGCCAATTAAATGGCTCCCTCCACTTTCCTGATATTAATCCGTAAGCTATAGAGATATATTGGCAAAGTCCCCTCTTAGTTTTCCTTTTTATAAATGTCATGTATGGAACAAGGTCACCATCTTTGTAACTTCAAGTTCGAACTCAGAGTCTTAGAGTAGTCTCTGAAGAGGTCCCTGCTGAACGGTTGAAGGCACTGGTTTAGTTACCCCGCGTTAGCTTAAACCAACAAACATTTACTTATTTCAGTTTGTGTAGGATGTGAACCCAGACGTGCCTTAGCCACATGCTCTGGCTCAGTCTGTCACAAGGCTGCAGTCAGGGCATCAGCTGAGGCTGCAGTTGTCATCTCAAGGCTTGACTAGGGGAGGATCCATGTCGACTCATGTGGCTGGTGGCCGGGTATGTCATTTCCTTGCTACGTAGGTCTCTCTCATGAGATGGCAGCTGGTATTCCTCAGAGTGAGTGAGGGCACCCAAGACAGAAGCCACAGTCTTTTTATAACTTCGTCGCAGAAGAGACATTTTGTCCCTTCTGCCATTTTCTGTTCATTAGAGATGATCAGTCAGTCCAGCCTACACTCAGGGGTGGAGATTATCTAAAAATGCGACTTCCAAAAGGGAGGAATCCTGGGGCCATCTTAAAGGCTGCCCTCTGTTGAGGAGGGTGTGAGATTGTTGAGATTAGTCTTTTGTTATGTTATATTAAATGTGGAGTAGAAGTTTGTTAAAGCTGTAGGAGCTGAGCCAAAGCAGGAGGAAGTCAGATGGTTGCAGGGGAAGGTTGGCTGGCTAGTTTCTAAGAGATCTATAAATTCATGACTGTCCAAGGTCTGTCCCCCAGTCTTAGAAGTTAAAAAGCTTATATATGCCTCTGTCTCCTTCAGCGCAGAAGATTGCTGATTCCTCTTAAATGCGGCTGGGGCCTGAGGACAAAAGGCCAGTGGCTTGATTTCTAAGGAGATGTACAGACATCCAGCAGCTGGATGGCCGTGTTTTCTGATCAGCAGAGTCCCTTGTGGAGGAGAGACACCTAGGCCAGGCAAGGAGCCGAAGGCCATTTGGAGAGCAAGTCACCTTAGAGGTGCACTAGCACCAGGCTTTCCTAGCCAGCTACACCCACCTTCACGGTGGGGGTGCCCGCGCTGCTCTGCTGGGCTCTGCTGCGGTCTTACCTAACTTCTCTGAGTCTCATTGCTAAGCGCAGCCTCCTCCCAAATCCCGCTTTTTATCAAAAATCAAATTTAGTTTGTTTTTCTTAAATCAAACTTTTATACACAGTTTATTCTAAAAGACCCGACGCTTCCAGCCACCTCCCTCCCCCATTTCCCACCCCCACAAGCAACTTTTAACTGGTTTCTTTGGTGGTTGCCTTGAGGTCTCAGAAAATGTGTCTATTGCCACTTGTTGCTTTTGCAGTCGTAGGTGTTATTTATTGATTTCTCACCCTGGAAGATGAAGATTAGCTTTCTTTGAACCCTCCACCCCCACCACATACACACCCACCCACCCAGTACAGACATATAATCTTTCCAGTTTGATCCCTGCTCCACGATTACATTATCATGACTTGGAAAATGCTATCCAACCGAGCCGTGAGGTACATAATTATTGTTTTTACACAACTTTTTGGATTTTTCTTGAGTTAATACCGTATTAAGGAAAAATTTTGGTTGGTGTCTATGTACTTAATACTAATTCAACTCCAAATGCTCTCTCAGTTAAGGAAATCTCCTTGCTATGTTCAAAACCTCGGCACCTCGGCTTCATCCCGAGGCAGCCTCGCCTGGAGGCCTCTGACCTGCTGTCGCTGGAAGAAGCCCGGCTACTCTGTGGCCCTGTCCCCTCCAGTCACTGCAGCCCGCCACCCCCCACCCCCACCCCTTGGATATAATTCATACACCAGACAATTTACGCTTCGAAGGTGCCCAGTTGAGTGGCTTTCGGTGT
>NW_024349798.1:11874115-11892479 GCF_902729225.1 Pteropus medius
CTGGACGTTTCGTGTAAGTGGCACGTGTGGCACGTGGCCTTCCTTTCGCCTAGCGTGGTGTTCTCAGGGGTCACCTGTGTTGTAGCAGGTGTCCGCGCTTCGTTCCTTCCTCTGTAATGGCCGTACGTGTTTTTTTCACCTTTTGATAGTTAGGAATAATTTTCTCACTCGTGTTTGTGTGTTGGAGCCCCTGTTTCTTGGAATCCGTTTCTTTCTAACTAGGTTTCTTATCTTTCTTTTGGGTGGGAAGTCACAGTTTTGAGAGGTGGCAAGTCTGAAAACGTCTTTACCTACCTGTCACTTGGTTAAGCTTAGTGTATAATTTTAGCTTGGAACTATTTCCCCCGATGGTGTCACTTCGTCGTTTTCTAGCTTACAGTTTGGCTGTTTAGAAATCCTACACCATTTCTAATTTTCTCTCCTTTGTACGACTCTGCTTCTCCTCTGGAAGTTTGCTCCCTCTTCTCTTTGTGTCCCCATGTTGTACAATTTCACCGGGAGGCGTGAGAGCGCGGTTCATCCGTCGTGCGGGCCGCTCATGGAGCTCTTCCATCTCCGAGCTCCTGTCAGCTCCGGGCCATTTCCGGAGTCATGTTTGATTTCCTCCTCTCTGTGTTACCACCTCCCTCCCCCCAACTTGAGCTTTTTTCATATGGTAAACCTCCATTTTTATTTTTTATTTTCCATTTCGTTATCCTTTGACTCTCTTTTCTGGAGATTTTCTTACTTCCTAGCTTTTATGTCTAGTGTTCCATTTCTGCTTAGTTTCGCTTTTTTTTTTTTTGGCTCTCTGTTATTTTTTTTTCTTCTTTTTAAACATCTTCCTATTATCGTTTCTCAGCTACACCATCTTTTCTCTCTCTGGAAATATTACTGCTAGTTTGCTTTTGAAGTGTACTTCTCCCTAAATTGTGTCTCTCCTCCAAGTCATTTTTCTCTGTCTGTTTACTGTGGTCCCTATCTTTCCTCTTAGGTGCTTGTCTCAATTGGAAGGTGATTTCTGTCTGGCTGCACAGAGCGGGAGTGGAGTCTTAAAAAGCTGGCTTAAAACTCTGATCATTTCTTGGTGGGATGATCTGGCTATGCTATTTTTTTTTTTTTTAACTGGAGAGTCCCCCAAATTGGTCACTTCAGGTCTTTTCACTTCAGTTCTGGGAAAATGCTTTCTATTCCCTTCTTACAGGTATATGTTGGCTGCCTGCTGTTCTGCAAATGGGGCGGAGGGAGGGAGGGAATGGAAGGACCTCAAAATTTCAACATGTTTTATTTTGATCTATTTTCAGTTAGATACCTCTGCCTTCAACTCAGGAGATACCCACTGCTTTACCTGTTCTGGAGACTAAACCCTTAGTCTTCTGTTTAATCCATTTTAATCAGGTGGTATTTTGATGTTGCCCACTTGAGGCTATGAATGAAATCTTTTCAGGTCTGTCAAGTTATTTACCAATTATTTACCTGGTTCTCAGCTTCTAAAATTTTGTTGTCTTATTTCCTCGCTCATTCTTTTTCTTTAAGGGCAAGGCCTGGGGAAAGAATTTTTAAAATTGTTATTTTAATGGGATGCTGAGAGGATATAAATGTAAATTAATGTGTTCGGTCTGCTAATTTTAACAGGAAGCCCTTTAAATTTTTTCTGAATACCTATTTCAGGTTTCACGTTGTTATCTGGTCACTCCCTGAAGTAGTGGTTGGAACTGTAGTCACTGCTACCAGGGCGGAAACCATTTAGCGTTTCATTCCAGTATGTTCTGTGTTGTCATTCAGGGGCCTTGATGCCTGTACGGGCTCTAGCTGGTTGAGGCTTGATGGACGATTGCTTAGTGGAAGGCTTGCAGTTGGAGCCGCAGGTCAGTTCAGGCTCAGCGACCCCCATATTTGCTCAGCATGTCCCCACTTCCACGTTCTCCCTCCGTGCCGCTCCCTTTCACCCCGTCCCCTTGTCTCTCAAATTCCAGGCACTGGAAGGCGAGCCTTAGATTCTTTTTTTGCCTGAGTGGCATCTCATCATTCTCGGTCAGGGCATCCAGGAGCTTCACCTCCCAGAACACGCAGGAAACTGGATCTGCATAGTTGCCGCTGGCTTTCAGACTTGGGCTGATCCGTGTTCTTATTACACGCCATTGGAGCTTTTCCTTAACCGCTGGTGCAGGAGTTTTCCTGTTCTTGTTCTACTTTTTCTGGAATCACCTGGTGTATTCCCAATTTTTATTTATTTTCTCTTCTCTACAAGGCAAGCATATGTGGATATATACCTACAAGTAGAAATACCTCTTCGTGTCTACCGTGCTAATTTTTTTCAATGGAAGATTTTCTTCTAATTTTTTTTTTATTTCACATAGTAAAGCCCTCTGGGGTGGGATCCGGTTCTGTTCAGTTAGCTTCAGAGAGCACACGGAACACGCTGTGTTCAAGAACATTGAACAAACCCTGTTGTTTACTCACGCGGTTTGTGCCTCACCCTCCTAGTCCCTTATGCCATTTGACCATCTTTCCCCCTGTTTTCAATGTCACACCTGCGTAAAGGCCCACGTGCTAATTCAAGCCTCTGTCATACATGCCTGGGCGAATTCCCTTTGGATTTTCCTTATTTACCCCCTTGCATCGGTCCTGTGTAAATCAATAAAAACTGGGGATGAGCTAGATAATTCCAACCAATATTTATTGAGAATGTACTATATGCCAACCCCTGCCTTATCCTAAGACAGACCCAACCCCCACCTCTTTATCATTTATCTTCTTAAAACACTTTTGCAAATAAGTGTCACTGCACGTGCAAAAACCTGGTGAATGTCTGTTCGTTAAAGTCGACACTTCTTAACCTGGACTCCATGGCCCTCACTCTTCTCTTTGCTTCCTCTCTCGATATCCTGCTGACTTTTGTGCTGACCCGGGAGCCAGTCTCGTTACGATGCCTTTGCGCTGCCATTATGCCTTGGTTTTAGAGGTTTTCCCAGAAGCTGCTTTGCTTTTGGTCTAAGTATGGTTGATCAGCGCCAGTTCTCATTGGCTGGCCACGTACTCTGACCCTACTGTCGTTTCAGATTGGGCTGTAGGCAGGCACCACCTCACTGGAAAACTTTTTTTTGTTGGAGAAAAAGAAATTCGACCAATGCAAAAGGTGCACGTGTAGGCTCTTCTGTCTTGCCAGCATATTGTCCGTTTTCCCCTGGAATGGGAGGTAGTGACAAGGTTGTTCCCCAGACTCAAGTGCGTCTGTCTCTGTGACGGTTCCTCCATTTTTAAATACAGCTCATCATTTACTTCACTGCACGTGTGTGAAAGTGTTGCATTGTTGAAATAGTCAGTCATTGTGATTCTTTTTCCCCTTAGAAAGAGCTTTCTCTCTGAAGAAGCTATTTGGAAAAGAAGAAAGAAAAAATTTTTTTTTTTTGGCTGGGAGAAAAACTTGATTACTGTTAAAATATTTATGGAATGTCTTTCTTTTCCTAAAGTTGTACCAAATCTTTGGAATGTCGATGGAGAAGTTACCGTCACTGAGCAGAAGCCAGGGGAAGTCGCTGAGGAACTAGCAAGCTCCTATGAAAGGAAGCTCATTGAGGTAAGGCTGGCAGAGTCTGTGTGTTTATCGCTGATGTCGGCTGCTTTGGGAACTTTCCAGAAACAGGCCCAGCCTGATGAACAGATGTTAGCAAAACATCCAAACCATTATACCTGATAAAAGGAAGAGCTGGTTCTGTGAAACATACTATTTAATTGAGGTGTTGGGTAACTTCGACTAAGAAATAAGAGAAAACATAAATATGTAATGTTGAAATTAAGAAAGCAAATATACACTTGGATTCGGAGACGATTAAAAACAGGAGAGCATGCCACGTACAACTTTGTGCTGATCAAGGTGACAATATGGATGAAATGGACTGTTTTCTAGGATAATGTTTATTATCAAAATTAATTAAAGACGAGGCCGACTACCTGAAGGGTAGCAAAAAAAAAAATTGTTCTAAAAGCAGTTAAAGAACTGCTTCTCTAGAAGGTAGCAAGGCTGCAGGTTTTTACGGTGATTTCTAGGAAACCCTTCAAAGTATACACAAAAGCCCTTCCCTATTTATATTTACTTAAAGCATTATCTACATCTATACCTATGTCTATATATCTATATTTATACATATCTCTGTATCTGTATTTTGGTTCAAGTGTGCTTTACTTTGATATATTTTTTTTTACAAAGCCCTGACAAAGATAGTATAAGAAAAAATACTGTAGACTAGTTTCATTTGTGCATAAATGCGTAACAGTTTTAGAAAGCTATTACCCAGTCAAATTCAGTCACACCTTAAAGGAACAATCCACATAAAAGTAGGGTTTATTTAGGATTTCAGGGATGGCTTAATGTTAGGAAATTCATCAAGTCAGCTCATTAATAGGTCAAAGGAGAAAAACCAGATACCGATCATGATAGGTATGAAAAAGTCATAGATAACATCCACCATCGATATCTGATAAAAATATTCTTGATAAACGAAGAGTAAAGGTGCTTCTTTGATATGATACAGTATTTTTATCAGAAACCATTAATTATCCCCATACTCAATGGCAAAACTAGGAGGCTAAGTTTTTGATGAGGCACCTAACACATGAAACATAGGCGTTTCTATATGTTGTGGTTATGTGGTGGTAGCGTTTATTACAAATCATGCGTGTTTGTCTGCTTACACACTCGTAAGCATAAACTATACTTGCAAGCCGCTGTCAGATCCACTTGCGTTAAGCGCCAAATTGCCACGTCAGAGTGCAGATTTCTCTTGCCAGCCTTAACTTCCCTTTTTTTTTTTTTTGTTTCATAGGTAAGATGTTTTATTTCAAAATGACTATTTCAAAATTTTAAAATTCTTTTTTTATTTTTATTACATTTATTGGGGTGACACTGGTTAATGAATTATATAGGTTTCAAGTGTACAATTCAGTAATACGCCATATGTGTGTCGCACTGTGTGTCCTTGTGGGAGCCCCTAAGCCTGGGAGCAGTGCAGTTGATGGCTTTGGTCGGCGTGCTAGAGGTGGGGTCGAGGCAGAGATGTTCCTCCAATGGCATTTACGACCCCACAGTAATTTTTTTATTTTATTTTGGTTGCAGAGCAAGGTTCTGTCAGTGATCTTTCATCTGTGGATATTGTTAGCATTGAATTACACCAAGACTTTGGCCAATCCCTCTGTTAGCATAAATGGAGCTCTTTGTGATGCTTATCTGCCATTTTATTAATGGGTTGGCTTTTACCAAGAAAGTTGTAAACACGTGTGGGAATGGAGTCATGAAAGAATGTGGGGGGACAGTTGATGTACTTCTCTCTCTCTCTTTTTTTTTTTATTTGTCACTTACTGCCATGTATTCCTGGGCAAGCCACCTACCCTCCATAAGCCTTGTCAGTAAAATGTAGTCAGTGGCATATACAAGAAGGGTGGCTTTGAGGGCCCGGGTCAGTGCCTGTGGTGGACAGCAGGTGTCTCGATGCCTTTTCTCCCTTCTGTCCTGAGTTCCTGGAGGAATGACCTTCCCACCACTGCTTGCTGTTTTGGTAGAGGAGTAAATCTAAGTCCTTGCCCTCCTTTGGCCCAGGGGTGTGTGTGTGTGACCTGAGCCGGGGCGGCGGAGGCTCTGACTCCGGACTTACACAAGAGTGGCAGAAGTGCCGGCAGGCCGCTTATTCACTGGCAGGATCCTGGCACTTCCCCCGTCGTTCTTGCATTGAACTTGCCAGAGCTGTTTTGCTCCCAGTCCCTCTCTGAGCCGGATCCCCTCACTTTCCTGGCTGCTAACAGTCATTCCCGTTTAGCTCAGGTAGGCTCTATTTCTGATACCGACTTCCAGAGCTCATACGTGGCTTCGATCGGTATGCATATGATCGGTAGATGTCATTTCCCTTCATTCCCCCTCCCACTCCGTGCTTACCAGGGCTCCCTGACGCTGCCTTCTTCACATCGTCCCACGTCTCGCTTTCCAGGCCCGTGTCCCTGCTGTTTGCTCACCTGCGTGCCGCACTTCAGTGCTGCCTGTTCATCCTCTGCAAACGGATCTTTCCTCTCTCCCAGGCCAGCTGTTTATTGATTTTTCAACAATAGGATACTTATTATTTACTGTGTGAGTGTAGTTAGGCCCTGAATTTTTGCTCATGGGTGACATAAATGGTTTACTAGCCACATTTTTTCTCATTATGATGACAGAGTTACTCTTAATGGAAAAGTGAGCTTAAGCATCAAGCTGGTAAAAAATACATTCATAATCGCACACAGTAGATGATGGAACGTGATCATCATTCTAATAAAATATAAAAGTTCCTGAAGCAGCTCAGACCTTGGGAGCAGTTAAACCGCCAGCACTTTGCTTCCTGAATTGGCACCAATGGGTTCCAACACTCTTGATGTATTTGAGAGTCATTTTTAAAAGAACGATGAGCCTTTAAATACTGAATGTCATGTAAGGACTCAGGATAAAGAACTCTGAGCTGAGATCAAATGGAATTGATGCTCAAAATGAAAAGTATAGTGTATAGCGTGTTTTTATTTATTTATTTTAATAACATGCTGAGTGATTATAACCAGGTTCTCACCTCATGTAAGGGGGAAAAATGGTTTTCTCATGAAACAAAACTGAGTATTTACGTGCTCGTTATGTGTGAGTGAAAACTGGTTAGGAGTTCTCTTTTCTAGAGGGATTGGTATACTTCTCACTAAAGCGTGAATGACTAACAAGGGTAAACCTCCAAGGAATTCTTAAAAGCTTTTTATTATGGAAAAGTTGAAATATGTCCAAAAATAGAATAGCATAATGAGCCTCTTCGTACCCATCACCCAGCTTCAGCAGTTTGTAACTCCTGGCCAATCTTGCTTCATTTCTGTCCTGGCCTACTCTTCAGTCTCATGGTATTTTGAAGCAGATCCAAGATTTTATATCATTAAATTTTTAAATATTTCAGAATATCTTTGTAAAAGATAGGAGCTCTTAAAAAACACACAGTATCATTAAAAGCCTTATAGAGGGGGTCCCATGCCGGTTCTAGTGAATCTCAGATTGGAATGTCAGAGGAGGGGACATCTTTTGACAGAGCACCTTTCAAGGGGGCCCCTTGCTTACTGTTCCCCTCAGTTGCTTCGGGAAGGAGCCTTAGCATCTAATCCGTGCAAGATGGTCACGCTCAGGTCTTTTCTGACTCTTGATTCTGCCATTTGCTCGGATTTATACATTGACTCTAGTTAATATCAACCACAGCCATGTCATCGGCACAGCTGCACTGGCCCTTGGGAATTGAGAAGTTTGGAGATAAGGAGGTGTGACCACAGCTGGCAGGTCTCCACCAGGGCCGTGGGATTCCAGGCCGTCCATGTGCCCCGATTCATGAATGATCTCGTTCCCCAATGAGGGTCTCTGAAGAAACAGCGGGCAGGCTGTATTGTACATGTGGCTCCATCAGTATTTTTTAAAAAATATTTTTCTTATGCATACCTCAAGTATTTGTAAGCAGAGAAGAATATATCAAGCTTTCAGATGCCCATCACCTAACTGCAGCAGCTGCCACCTCGGGGCCAGTCCTGCTTCATCCCGACGTCCTCCGGCTTTCCCAGCTTCTCACAGAACTCTGAAGCAAATCCAAAGTACGACGTTGATTTCATCCTAAAGTATCTCGGAATTTATCTCTAATAAAACATGAGGCCCCCTTTTTAAAAAAGAAAAAACCCTATAATATCATTATCACATCTAAAATTCAGCAATAATTTCTTAGTATCATCAAATATCTGGTGAGCGTTCAGCTATCCAGACAGATGTTTGGATAACGTTCTAAATGGGCTCCGTCCACATGTTGTGACTGGTTGGCTGACCTCTTAAGTCTCTCAGTCTAGTTTCTCCCATTCGTATCTCCTCTCCCCTCCCTTTCTTTACTTGTAATTTATTAGTTGAAGAAATTGGTTTGTTGGTCCTGGAGGATTTCTCTCACCAGTGTTTTCTGAGGGTCTGTTATATTGTTTGGCACTCCGTGACCTATTAGGCACTTAGTGACGTTTACTTAAAGAAAAGCAGCCATCAGACATGATGGTGGTAATAGCAGTTAGCGTAAGTTGAGAGCTGGTTGCCTTTCTCAGTCCCGTGTTAATTGTGTTACATGGGATCGTCTAATGTAATGTTCGCTGCATCTTTTCCGATGGGAAACCGAAGCTTGGAGGTGATAAGTCACCAGTCCAAGGTCACAGGGCTTGCGCGTGTAGAAGCGGGACGTGACCCTGGCAGTCTGACTGTGGAGTCGGCGCTTTCCATTAATGCTTCGTTATGCCTGGCTAGAGACAGGAACCTGGCCGCCTGGCTTTACCTCCTAACTGTGAAGGAGAATAAAGGAGAGCCAGGGCCATGAAAGCAGTGATGAGCGTGCTAACTATGAACTCGTCAAACCCAAGGGAATTTCACAGGGATAAAGAGCGATAATAGGAATAAATTCTAGTTGACAGACACAGTTACCTGATGGAAGCCTTATCGATGTAAATAAACCTGAGTGCTTGCTCAGGAAGCAGGGCTGTTCTGATGTCCCTTGTGCTCATCAGATGTCCGCAGTATGTTCCTGTGTGCTTAGGTGACTCACCAGGTGTAGCAAAGGAATGCAGTGGGTGATGCCCCTTTGTCACCAGGCAGGTCTTCTTTCTTTCCTCCGTGTCCCTTGGCCTCCCATCGCCCATTGCACTAGGTGGGTCATGTTCATTTGCAGGTGACAGTTGTGCCCTCTGTGGGCATGCCCACGCTCCCAAACTTGTTAGCGTTTGTCCCTGACCATCTGCTGATTTTTCTTGTGGACCTTTGGGCATCTGTTTTCCCATTTCATGGTGGAGTCGCCACCCTCTTTGGTGATGGTGCCACCGGCCCTGCTGTTTGCCCAGTGTCTCCACCCTGTGTGTTCGGCTTGGCTTCCATTTCTGTTATAGCCTCATTTCCGGTTGTGTCTCTGCACTGGGAGTCTGGAGTACTTGCGAATGAGCACGTGAACTTCCTTAGAGAGACACTTGGAAAATGATCCAGTACTCTTTTTTGGGCGATAGATAAAAATAGTCGTAATTATGGTGGCTGGTTTTCAGCTTCTCAGACTCACACTATTTTGGGCCTGTTTTATATTTGCTTTCCTCCCAAAGGCAGGAAGTAGCTTCTTGAAGCTACTTCTGGGCCTCTAGAAGGATTTGTATGGTCTGGATGGAACAAGACACAGGAAGTGCTGTCCTGTCGGGGTCGGGCTCAGTGTTCAGAATATGCCAGGTAAAGAGACAGGGCTGACCCACATGCCTGATGAGCCCAGCTCACGAGTAGCATATAGGGATTGTCACTAATGGGTCTGGAGGGCAGATGGCCGAGTCATGGTGGAATAACGAAAAAACTACTTTGGGTCCCGTTGGCTTGGGCCGTTTTCTTGTTAAAAACTCTCCAGCTGCTTATCTTTGCCCTTAGGTTCATTTAAACATCACACATTTTTTACGTGTTAATGTAAGACATTGTATGCTATTGCCTTCCTCTTCAGACATATTTCTCAGCTCTGAGCTTGTTTGTTTCCAAATGCACATGAGCTCGCTCATCTCCAGACCTTGACACAGGTTGGTTTTTCCCCTGGAACCCTGTTCTTTCTCCGTGTCCCGCTCCTGCCCATTTTCCCTAGCTGACATCTTCTGGTCTTTCAGATCTCACACTAGAAGCCTTCCCTGATCATCCCTCTGCACTCCCGAAGACAGGTCAGTTACCCCCAGATATCTCATTGTACCCCGTGTCCCCTCTCATTGTCCTGACAGTGTGGTATATATATTGCCTATTTTGTCTGTGTTCTTGTTTCCCTCATTCTTTCCCCCGCCATTCTCTGGGCTGTAAATTCAGCTCTTGCATTGTCTTGTTCACTGTTAGAGTCCCAGTATCTGCTGTGATCCTGGCACCTGGTTGGTGCGTATATCATTTGGGAGGCTTTTGGTTGCAGATGACCTGGCTCAGACTGGCTATGGCAGACTATCCTATGTGTTTATCAAGCCTGTGTTGTTTTTCTCTTCCTGGACAAACAGGACTGCTGCATTTTCCTCCCTTATATTTAGGTTGGTACCACGTGACTAGTTCTGGCCAATGGGCTCTAAGTAGAAGTGATGGGCATCATCCAAGGCTGAAGCAGAGAAGTGTTGGTATGAATTTTTTTGTTCTTGTTTCCTGTTCATGTTGCCGTGATGACCCTGGAAGCTATGTGTTCCATGTGGCAAAACTACAAGATGGCATTGGCCTGGATCCCTGAGTCACTGCATGGAAGAGAGTTGCCTTCTTGTGCTGCTGGGCCCACTACAGACTTCGTAAGTGCAGGAATAGAACTTTAGCTCTTCAGCCACTGAGATACAGGTTTTGCTTGTTATTACAGCAAAGCATAGCCTATCTTGATTATCCCCCAGAAAGAGAATTTTTTGATTGAAGGAGGGTCTGGCTTTAGATGTGTGGCTGAGTCATGGGATGTGAACTATGTCTCCAGGCTCCTGTGTGTCTGTCCGTCTTGTCCCTGCTTCTACCATTTCTGAGTTGATATCATGTTTGGTGGGTTTTCTCTCCATGGTCACAGATGGCCTTGGAGAGACAATTTTTCTTCCAAGTTCACATTCAGAGGAAAAAGCAGGATCCTCAAGTTCACTCTTACAGAGCTAGCCTCAGTTTCACTCTCCCTTTTCAACCAATCGCAGGATCTTGCCCATGTGCTAAGGATGAGGGAAGAGCCCCCATCAGATGTGGAGAATGAAGGCTGGGGAGAGGGCTGTGTCCCCATGTGAAAACCGGGACTATGTTAGACAGGAAATGTGTGCCAGAGAGGCAGACAACCAGGGTTCACTTTAGTGCTCAGTAAACGTTTGAATGAATGTGTGAATGAATGAACGAGTGCCAAATTAATGGATGCATTGGATGACTCAACCCTCTCCCCTTGCCTTAAGGGGCTCAAAGACTAGTAGGGGAGTTAGCTTCATAAAACAGTACTTTATAGCGGCTGAACTGAAAGAAGTGATACAGGGGAGAGGGGATTTACTCTAAATGTGGTAGTAGAGGAGGCATGGTTTGGAGTGTCTCAGAGAAGACGTTGCAGAACCGGTTGCTTCTAAATTAGGTTTTGAAGGTGGAATAGGAACTTGTCAGAGAGACAGGGAGGGGAAGGGCAGTCGGGTTGCAGGAACAGCATGTGCAAAGGTTCGACCAAATTGCAGCTGACATATATGACAGTGAGACGGAATCAAACTGTCTTCAGATTTTCTTTTTTACTAGTGCTATCCATTTGTCATTCCTATTAGAGTCTTTCCAATTTCAGGTGCTACGATTAATGTTTATTTTTTTTCTGCAAGTGGTGGGATTGGAAAGTTTGCTATTTCCTTTTCGTCTCTGTCTGAGTCTCCCAGACCCATCACATGCGGACTGCTGTACCTCCCACCCCGTCACTGGTCTTGGGCATTTGGTAGACATTTCCCTCTCAAGTCCAGCTATCCATTTTCTGACTGGTTCAGGAAGATATGGGTTTGTGGGTCAAGTCAATGGTGCTGAGACTTCTGTTTCTTCAGACCCTCTGCAGTTTAGTCCTCAAAGACAGCACCCAAAGGCTTGCAGTGTGCGTGGCTGGTAGCAGTTCAGCTGGGGTACTCTTACACATGGCCCTCAATATGTGACAGTCAGGCTTAGGACTCTACTGCTAGTAGCTTGATGTTCTTGTTTGTTTTATTTAAAGGAGCTAGAAACCTTTCATCATCTGCCCGTTCTCTTTCACTGAGAGGCTGACATAAAACACAGTGGCTCTGGTGATAGATTTGCAAAAGCCAGACAGAGGTTTGACCAGTGTTGTCCAAGCTCATATGGCAGAATCACTGCCGACGGCCATCTGAGCAACTTTCTTATATGGAATGAGTATAAATTTTCCCCAAAGTGGCTCACTCACCTAGAAATGAGTGAGTGGATGAATGAATTGTGAAATAGAAATTAATACAGTTGATGCCATTTAATAAGCATCTGCTGCGTGTCACATTCTGGACTGGGGTGTCGCATGCATCCTCTCATTTAATCTTCGCAATAGGTCAGGAAACTGAGGTTCAGAAAGGTGGAGTAGAACATCTCAGTCACACAGCAGGGAGGTGGGTAGAACCAGTATGTTAACGCAGTTCTGATGACAGCAGTGGCCGTGATCCTGCCACCTTGCTATTCAGAACGTGCCTTCACTTAGAAGATGTCACTGCGGTTTGATGACCCTTGTTGGAGGTTAAGCTCACCATTTCTGTTTCTTGGCACATTTTATGACTGTCTTCCGGCGGAATACTTTTTTTTCTAATGCTTGAAATAGACTTGAAATTGGACTTGGAGCGACATTGAGGGTTTGTCGCTTCTCTTGGCTCATTACAGTGCAAATTAATCAAATGAATTATGTAGCTTGGCTAATAACTTGCTTTGATCTAATAGCTCTGTAGAAAGAAGGAGTTGAACATTTTTATTTAATCCACTTTGGGGGCATGTTTGAGTAGATTAAAAAAATTAAAAGCCCAAAGAATCCTCCTTGATAATTAATTTTGAGCCATTCTGTTCTTTGGGGTAAGTATCTTTCTTAGTAGTCGTTAAGCTCCTTGTTGGGCTGGTTTGCTTATATTCGTTAAGTGCATACTGTGCTGGGCTTTGTTCTGAGTCCTTTATTGATCCCATTTGATTCTTACAATCAGTTGATGTGATAGTGTTACTCTTATCCCCATGTTACAGAAGAGGAAACTGAGGCAGGATGAGATTATTGGTGTTTAGGGTCACGTAAATAAGTGGTAGCGGGGAGAGAGATGCCGGACCCAATGCTCGTAACCACTATGCTGAAAAGAACCTTGAACCTAAACGGTAGGACATTGTGGTGTCTCCTCAGCGGCCAGAGTATGAAGGTTCCCGCCATGGCCTTAGGTGTGTGCCCCGGCCCTGTTACCTAGCTCCTGGGAGCCTCAGTTGTCCTCATCTGTAGCCTGAGAATAACTTCTGATGCATAGTGTTCACAGATCGAATACAGAATCATGTGGATCGCTTCCAGCAGCCCCTCTTCTCCACATGTGGTGGAGAAGGACTCTCTTATTTACCTGCTAGGGGACAGACAGTGTCCCTCCTGAGTCGAACAGCCTGGAGCTCCTCCAGGCACAGAATAGCTACACGACTGGTCTTCTCTTGGCCTTTGTCTTCTGATGGGCTGAGAGGGATCCACTATGGTTACTTGGGGAGAGTGAGTCATTTCTGGTTTCTGAGGTTGCACCCCTTCCGCCCGAGGCCAGGGAAGTCCTAGCATCACCCCTCCGCAGTCTGTGTGGGAGTCGACAGCTTTGGGTTGATGCCGCGGCCACTGCTACCAAAGAAGACAATGGCTCTGCCCCTGGGAGCTGGTCCTGGCTCCCGGCTCTGACCTGCGTCTGACGGATGAGGACACACTTCCTCTTTGGGGGGTTTCAGGTCCTGTCAGTTACTGCCTGGACCTGCCTGTCTCCCGCCGCCCTCCTGGCTCGCTGTCACGTGGCTGAGGACAGCTCATTCCACCGCTGGGACTGCTCTGGACCTCTCTGGGTCCTTGAATCCAAGCCCCAGGGAAGAGGCGTCTCCCCATTCCCACCTCCTTGGTTCTTCACTTCTGCCTGTCCTGGGGTTGACTTCACCAGGACGACCTCAGCGGGGTCATCGGCCCCTTTAGGGGAGCCCACACCCCAGCACAGGCAGTGGGACTGCCTCCTGCTGCGCTCAGAATCCTCTGCCACAGCTTTCCAAGAGCCTGCATGTTTCCGATCGTCACTAGGGCGGTTCGGACAGGCCGCCAGAATCCCGACCCTCCTCCCCTCTCTACCAGCCTAAGAACTTTCGTTCGCCACGTTCTCCCCAGCTCTCTTACTTTTGTTTTTTTCAGAAAACTCTGTCTCACATCTTCCTCTGTGGCTGGTTTTTTCCCATCAGCAGCCTACTTTTTCCACCGCTTCCGTTGACGAAGGTAAATTTTACCTCTGGAGCCGGTGAAGCAGCGAGCCGAATATACTCTGTCTCCTCAGGCTTCCTCGACGTGACTCACAGGTTCCATTTTCAGTACCAAAAACTCAGCTTTGCCAGGGCAAACTGTCAGCCCCCTTTTCACAGTGACAAGGACTTTTTGCAAGTTTCTTTTCCCCTTCATGGAAACTTTAAAATGTCATGATTCACTTCTCTGGGTCATGCCAGCAACTCTGTGGCCTGCTCGGGGCAAAGAATGGTATTTTTTTAGGCAAAGAGATTGAAATTGGGTCCAGTTGATTTTCTCCCCCCACACCTTCCAGGTGGCTTAAAAGAAAGATCCATTTTTAACAATGTAAAGATAGGGCAGGGAGAGCAGTGTCGCAAAAACTTGAAAACTTTTTCTACAAAGGCCAACTTCTGTGCACCGGCGCTTTCACTGCCAGGCGCCCGAGATTAATGCTTCTGCAAATCAGTCTTTTAAATTCAGTTCTTCTCCCTTGAATGAAATGCGTTCTGTGGTAACAGCCCGATTCCTACTATGAAATGCGGAGAAATTATTTTTCCTTTGTGCAGAAAACTGGATTTAAATGCTAAAATATTACCTTTTTGTCTTCTTGAAAAATCTTTTCTGCCTTCAGTAATAAAAGCTTTTAAAATTAATGGAAAGTCCCACCATTCCTTTGCTGTGGCTTAGGACGAAAGCAAGATATCGGTTTCTCTGTAAATAGCGTAACAACTGCCTTCCTGCTGTTTGGGGTTTGAACTGCTTTGATGGCATATATTTTCAAGCAAAAGTGGTGGTCATTTTGGATGAAAAGTGATAAAATTAAGTGGATTAAATTGGCTGTCAGCAGTTGAAATGCCATTTTCCATCTGGAACTTTGTACCAACAGCCTTTATGTATGTAGAGAAAGAGAGATAAGTTTCTTCTTCTTATTTTTTTTTGGATATGTCAGAATGATAACATTTTTTTTTTTTTTTTGGCATAGCCCTTTACAGTTTCTAGGTCGTAGGTTAGCAAACTTTTTTCTCTAAAAGGCCACATAATAAGTATTTTAGGTGTTGCAGGCCACATTGTTGTACTTGCGGGCCCTGTCATTGTAGAGCTAAAGCTGCCCTAGGCAGTTTGTGACAAAGGGGCATGGCTGTGTTCTAATAAAACTTTATTTACAAATCAGGCAGCTGGCTA
The DNA here is from genome assembly GCF_902729225.1 of Pteropus medius. Classification (NCBI taxonomy): domain Eukaryota; kingdom Metazoa; phylum Chordata; class Mammalia; order Chiroptera; family Pteropodidae; genus Pteropus; species Pteropus medius. The sequence goes on from NW_024349798.1 coordinate 11,889,274, forward strand.
GCGGGTGGGAGTCTGCCAGTCTCTGATCTCGATGATTCTCCTACTTCATGATGATGATGGTGGTGGTGGTGGTGATGGACATCATGCTGTCAGGGTCAGCTGCTGGTTTCAGTGCCTGTCCTGGGCCTGGCAGTATGCATATTTCACGTTCATAACACTTGAATGAACGTTAATGAATGAAGGGTGAGGATGACTATCGCCACTGTGCAGAGGACTCAAGTGAGGCTTAGCTGTGTTCTATGAAAACTCATTTGCAAAAAAATAAAAATCAACTTCTGTAGTCAAGGAGGCATACTTCTGTACGCTTTTTGCACTGACACTGTAATTTTCTGTATATTGTTGCTGATCTGCTTTTCTGTCATTTTGTAAACTTTCTCGTTTAATACCTTTTACAAAGCACAGTGGACTATCTTGGAGCCACGTTTTAGGGTAAATGCATTTCGAAAGGAAGCTTACTGTTTCCTGAAAGCATTTCTAGTTCAAGAAGATACATTCTGGGCTTTTTAGGAGAGCGGCCTTTGCAAATCAAAGTAATTGGGTTAGTCACATTCTCATGTCACTAGGAATAAAAGTAACATGATTGTTGGGAGAAAAATACAGGTAAATAAAACTTTATCAAAGAAAATTCACTTGCAGTTCATCCCAGAGATAATCCCTGTAAATGCTTTGAGGGTCTATGATGACATCATTTTGTTTCCATGTGTTTATATAATTATATGGGTGTTCTGCATCACATAATACATTTATTTTTGACTGTAACGTATTGAATCTTTTGAACTTGGGATCACACTCCCCACAGTTTTATAGTTTCTGTCATTGAAGTCAAGCTCCCACTCCGGAGGCGGTCTCAGCCGTTAGTGGTAGTGCCATTTCCAGGTGCATCATGTGACCTACCAGCAGGTTGTCAGGTTTCCCTCCAATGCACCAGGCTCAGTCGGTACCACATATGTCTTCCTTCTGTGTTTGTGTGAGTGAGCGTGAGGTCAAACTTTATCCCATCCAAAAGGCTTCAAAAACTAATTTTTAAGAAATGATGTTCCTGAATACCTGCCTGAAGGTCATATGGTCTGTCCACATGAGACTCTCTTGTCCTTGAATTAAGCTAGATCATGGGCAGGAGCAAACGCGGCCTGACATGTTAGAGTTATAGAGTTATAACTCTTACAGAGTTATTCTTTTGCTGTTTACCACAAAGCTGTCAGCCTGTGTTGAAGGCTGCAGACCAGCAGCCAGCAGATAGCATCCAGCCCACAGGCGTGTTTTTCTCCTGCATTAGAGTTGGCCCATGTAATGTTCTTTTTAAACTGGAATTAGTCTGGCCGATATCAACATCTAGATTTTAGGCCCACCCTAGAGAAACGCTTGCCCGTGTGCACCAGGAGACACACACGTAGCCACATCGGTGGCTTCGCTCTAATGGCAAAACATCTGACACAGCTCAAATATCCTTCAACAAGAGGGGAGATTAGAAACGCAGAGGGCGGCATAGCACAGAAATCAATACGGCAGTGAGGTTCAAAAATGTAGAATGGAGGAGAAGATAGGTTAGGAATTCACACACGGGGTAAACTGTACAGAAGAGCAGGAGGATGCCAGACATAAAAATCAGGGTAGTGACGATAGGGAGAGGTTCTCAAAAGTGCTGGAAGGTTCTGTGTCTTAAGGGATACAGGCAGTGAGTAGGTACAGAGATGTTTGTTGTATGACTGTTATTTATTTCCTACAGGTATGCAGGTGTTATTTACTCTCTTGTAGGCTTGAAATATTTCATAATTAATTCGTATCATTTGGAAACGTAGGGCCCATATTCCTGCATAGCAGCAGTTGGCTGGAGCTGAGTCACCGTTGTCTCCTTCAGATGCTGCACAAACTTTCCGGCTTATTACAGTCCTCAGCCACCTACTGTCTCCTGCTGTACCCCTGGCTCAGCCTATCTCACCCGTTTTCAGTGGCATTTGAGCTTTCGACCTCTGGCCTTGGGGTATTAGGAGAGTCAACCTGCTGGAAATGATCATTGTATTTTCTGCAAGCATGTAGCTAAAGCCATGGCTCATTTCTGGAGTTGTGTGTCATGTGAGTAATGTCTGTGTGAGAAAAATTTCTCTCAGGTGTAAGTACTAGAAATAGTCTCTTCATTAAGTAGTCAAGTCTTTTGGATTTTGTGTGTGCTGTCACTAATCATGTTTTCTTCTTTGCCTTGGCTGCTAGGAAGCTCGGAAGCAAAAGTGGGCTTATCTTTAGTTAAAGTGGAGATATGTGGCATGTGTTTTTGATTCTAACCTTACTGTTGGCTTCATCTCTTCTCCTGCTTCTATTTCCTTTATTTCTGTGCTTAATTTAAATATACTATTTTATAGTACAGTGGTTTATATGTGGCCTTATTCTTTTATGGAAAGAGAGAGGGTATAAATTAAAACTCTCATCTACCTATAATGATGGCAGAATACGGGTTCGCGAGAACATTCTGGAAATCTGAGCTCTATCCAGAATATTTTATTCACAAAGCTGCCTTGATCATCTATTTCAGCCGTATGAGTTACTAATTTTCCAAGAACGAGAATATAATTAAAATACACTTAACTCTAAAATGCAACTGAACATAATTTGTTCTTCGATAATTTAGAAAGCAGTTAAGGAACTTGCCGTGCCTCAAGGCCATAATTATGAACATCAATTATCATAGTGTGACACTATAAAAAAACTTGGTTATTTCAGCTTTCTGATTATTTGAAATCTGTAGGAACTAGAATTTAGAGTCTACACATGCAGCGTATATATAGGTCCTTTGAGCCCCCACATATGAATAGTTCATATATGATTTTAAAGCTGATGAGTATCAGAAAAGGGGAGGCAGATGAGTCACAGTGAAAAGAGTTCAGTTCCCCAGACATCTCCCAGGTAGTGCCTGCTATGTGCCGAGTGCTGGAGAAGTCTTTACCTTTTGGTTTGATGCCGAATACAGGAATGCGAATAGATATGTTTTTTTTAAAAGCGGCCAATGCCTTCGCAGCACAGATTGTCCTGTTCCTCTGGCGAGAAGGGAGCGGTGAGGAGTCACTGTGCCAGGAAGTAGCATGTCCACTGGGAGACAGAGTGTGGGCGGACTGGGGTGCGGAAAGGTCTTAGAAGACCTCAAACAGCCTGGTTGGTTTGAGGGCCTTATTTCCTTTTTCATCCTGATCCTCACGGTGATAGAGGAGGTGATG
>NW_024349798.1:11892623-11897689 GCF_902729225.1 Pteropus medius
ACGGTGCAGGAGGTGAAGGTGTGGTTGATGGAGAAGGCAGTGGTGATGGCCCGGCGGTGTGGGGGCGGGGAGTGGGAGGTGGTGATGCGGGTTTCAGCATTTATCGATCATTTCTGTGCCAGGCACTACGCTAAGCACTTTAGGGATGCTATCTCTTTCTATCCTCATAGCAGCCCTGTGAGGTTAGGTATTTTTTTGTATTTTCTACTTCGTAGATGAGGAAGCTGGGGCGTGAGGAAGTTAAGTACGTTATGTTCCTCAAGAGATGAGAGTGAAAAGAGGGGCCCCAGGCCTGGATGTGGCTCACTCTGTCATCTCCATCAGGCCCATACTCAGATACCTGCTTCTTAGAGAGCCCTTCCCTGACCACCTCTCTCATCCCCGAGCCTTAGTAGGTGTTACCGATTGTAGCATGTGTCAGTTTAAGGTGTACGCCGTGATGATTGGATCACGTATATGCTGTGCAGTGCTTACCCCAGTAAGGCGAGTTAACACCTCCATCTCTTCACATAATTGCGTTTCCTTTTTATGGCGATTCCGTGTAAGATCTGCTCTCTTTATGACTTTCAAGTGTACCATCCGGTATTGTGAGCTATAGTCACCGCGATGTACACCAGAGCCTCAGAACTTACTCATCTCATAACCAGAAGTTTGTACCCTCTGACCTACATCTCCCCGTTTTCCCCTGCCCCCGGCGCCTGGCCATCACCATTCTCCTCTGTTTTTGAGTACAGCGTTTGTAGATTCCACATGTGAGCTCATGTGGTGTTTGTCTGTCTTTGTCTGACTTCCCTCGCTGAGCATCATGTCCTCAAGGTCCATCTGTGTTGTTGCAAATGGCAACTGATTTTAATCGTCAACACCCAGGGAGTCAGACGACACTCATTTGCTTGCTGGATTCAGCTTGCCGCTGCCCACTTACTCCCCTGTGTGGATCTGGGAGAAGCACCTGAGGAAGCAGAGGTTTGACCAGATGAGATTTACGCTTCGTGACGATCACCGCAGCAGTGTGACTTTAGCACCGGAGGGGGCGGAGGCTGGGGCACGGCAGGCTTGTGCAGTAACCCACCCAGGGTGGCAGGGTTCCTGAGAGTGCAGTGCAGATGATGCCTTTGTGACCTGGACATTTTAGTGGCCCGTGACAGCGTGTCAGTGGCAAGTCACTTCACTTTACTGGGCATGTTTTATCATCTTCAGAAAGGGCAGCAGCGTGAAACCAGCCACATCGGAGCCTGAGGCAAAAGAAGAAATTGGTTGTACTGATTATGTCTGTATTTTAAGATTTTGCTCTTTTGTTCATTATATTTTTCTTTTAACTTTGATTTTTCAAATTATTGCAGGAAAACATTATTGCGATGGCTGAGGTTTTTGGCGCCACCTTAAATTTTGCCCCTGGCCCCTGGCACCCTGATCCAACCAAAAAAGCCAATTCCTCTTGACATCGGGGCCTGTCGGGCTCAGAAAACCTCTGACGCAGCACAATTACAGTTTCCTAATTATGTTCTCTGGGATTTGACTAGGCAAAGACAGTGTTTTTACCTAGAATTTGGTCAAACCACTTGCAAGTTTTATGTCATAAGGCGAGTACCGACAAGCTGTAACCTGTCCAAATTTATAACAGGCCTTTAAATACATTTGCACTTTGTCAAAATAACAGAATCTTTGGCTGGAGAATTAGACTATTACAGAACCTTTGAAATCTTTGTCCTCTTCTGGCCAATGCTGAACGCGCTTTTCACCGCCTTTGCGAGCACCTCCCGTTTGGGCAAAACTGAAGGCAGCTTTTAGTTCGACAATTGCTCTGAGTTCCCCTCTGCTGATGGCAGAGCGCCTGCGACAGTGGCCTGGCCTTCGGCGAAAATGGCGAAATATTCTATTTCACTTCTCCAGCACTTTGGAGAATCTTCAAAAAAGTTATTAGGAATCTGACAGCAGAGGACAGATTTGTCAGCCGAGCTGTCCTGCTGAGCTTGCCGTGAGCGCCCGCGTCCAGTTGAGGCAGAGCGATTACCTTGACGGAGGTGGGAACGCTGTTGTCAAAACTTCGTCTTGAGACTGAGGGTTGAGGATTGGGGCGGGGGGAGCATGGCTGAGCAGGCCACCTGCACCCCCTGTGAAGGGAGGGGCACGAGGGGAGCATAGTGGCATCTTGGAAGGAGCACCATGTCTGCAGGCACCCAGGCTGGCTTCCCAGCTCTGGCCCTTTTGGGGTCAGTGGGTGACCTGAATGAGGCCCTGCTCCTCCTAGACCTCCGTCTCCTTGTCCTTGTTGTTGTTGATCAGGCCATTCTAAGTGGATTTCAGAAGAGAGCTCGGTAAACCATAATGGCTTCAGTAACAGAATGATACGGGTTCAAATTCTGGGTGCCCTTACCCACTCCGAGTCTGTTTTTTTCCTCCAGCAAATGGAGTGGTGATGCCAACTTCATATTGTCCTGAGGATGAATGACTGCATGTATCTGGTGCCCGGCTGGCAGGGTTTGGGGTAAATGGTGTGTTACATTGTTAAGGAGACAGAGCATCGTTTGCTCCAGCATGTGATGAGGATGCAGTTCCTGCCAGTTAATGAGGCGGTGCCATGAATGGTGTGAGGAGAGCAGAGTTATCCCCACAAGCACGTGTCGTGAATGTTGAACAGGGACAGATGCATGAAGTCCTAGCCTCCTGAGGGTTGGTCTGGGGCCTTTTCCTCACCATTTCATCCTATATATCTGGCACAGAGGCGGGCAGCTTCGTGGGTGTAAACGTTTCCTGGATGCACGTCTAAGCCAAGCAGAGGCAAGAAGCTGGCAGTAGCATCCCTGGGGCTGCTCGGGTTCCCGGGTGGTCCCGCCTGTGTTGGAGCCGGAGTGGCTCCGGGAGTCCTGGAGGCCCATCGCATGGTGGGCAGTGCCCGGCTGCCTGCGCTTAGCACTGACACGGCTGTGCTGGTTGTTAAAATGGTAAATACACCCCCACCTGTCAGCAAGGTGCTGTCACCAGCTCCCCACGTCATCTTTCACTTCCCCAGTGACCTCGACCCTCTGGTCTCTCAGCCCACCAGCCACCCCTGCTCTGAATGTGTTTATACAACCAGCAGCAGAGGTGGTGGCTCACTGGCTGCCACTCATCTGTCCCCACCAGCTGGCATTCTCCCCAGTTATTGTTCATGGCAGCTGCTGAGACCTGCAAACTCTGCCCTGTCCCACATCGCTCTGTCTTGGGAGCATTTTCTCGCAGGGTCTGGGGTCACCCTGGGTGTGATTCAGGCTTCAGGTCGGTGTCATCCGTGCACTGGGTACCTGCTATGGCCCGGCACCACCCTAGGTGCAGATGCTGTTCTTAGCCCTCAGACGCGCCTGCTAGGTAGGTGCCGTCGTGATCTTTACAAATACTTACCGAGTACTTACCGAGTACTTACAGTGACGTGCCGGTCACTGTGTGCCAGGGACCAACAGTGAATAAAACAGGAAAAACATCCTCGACTTCGTAGGTCTTAGGCAGATTGTTGCAATTCATGGCTAATATCCACTATCGCCATTTTCACATAAATGGCGTTTCTAGATGGATACAAATTAAAGGCAGTTTCATCCATTTCTCAGCCAGAGAGTCTTGACAACCTGTAAGGGTTTATTTACCTAATGAGCAAAGGCAATAAGAGCGCCGACGAGGCGTGGCGATGGTAAGTGTGATCACGTAAGCCGCTGATTATGTCCAGAACCATCAGGAGACTATCAAACCTGCTGTGTGTAGACAGGAAGGAGAAGAGCGAATCAGGGAAATGGCAGGTCACGGCCGGCTGGGAATAACAGGACAAACGTGAATGGCGACAGCGGAGACAACCTAAAAAGAAGCCTCGCTATAATGAAAACTTGTCTCTGGGGCATTAGCATCGACAGAAACTAAGATAAAATTATCCACCAGTGTGTTTGGGAGTAATTTTGGCCCCTCATCCTGGAGGCGAACACACATCCCTCCTCAGGGAGAGGGTGACCAAGAAGGGGCCCAGGGGAAGGGCGAGTATTTGCAGGCTTAGCTGTTGCTTCACGCCAAAGCGGCGAGTCCTCAGATCAGCAAGGCGTGTGAGCTTCAGCAGGGCCGCTTGCTGCTTCATTTCCATCCTCCAGATCTCTCCCGTGGACTGCCCTAACCGGAAACGTACAGGAAAGGGAATTCCGGAGAATGTAGCTGAGCCCAGCCAAGTGGACACATTCCAAAGCCACCACAAAATGCATGCTAGTAACATATATTAAAGCGCTCAGCAAAGTGGTTAAGAACGTGGACTCAGGGCCAGGTGGCCTGGGTTCAGGTGGCCTCCGCCGTGGACTTGCTGTGTCAGTCACCTGGGCAGCTTCCTTCAGAAGTCTGGCCCTTAGTGTTTTTGTCTGCAAAGTGATGATGACATTAATACCTGCCTCGTAGGGCTCAAGAGGATTTATTCAGCTCATCGCTGGCAAGTGCTAATCACAGCCTGAGCTATACGTTAACTGCTCCAGATGTTAACAGCTGTAAAATAAAAATGTTTGCCTTCACATCACTCCGGTTCCCTCTCGTGGCAAGGACCACACTCGTGCTGCATTTGGAGAGACTCATCTAAACACTAATCCCAACGTTTGAACCTGACAACAGATGCACCAGAAAGACGATGCGCCACCATCAAGGACTAGGGCGTCGTTCCCCGCCTAGTCCGTGAGAAAAGGAAATAAATACCCGTCTACACAAAGATTTGTGCGCGAACGTTCCGAGCAGCTTTGTCCGTGGTAGCCCCAAACTAGGAACCCCCAAGCAGAGGACATGAACGATGGTGTGCCATACAACAAAGAGGAAGGAACCACTGGGGCACGCCACGGCGCGAACGAGTCTCAAACTCATTATGCTGGGTGGAGAAAATCAGACCCAAAGAGTATATACTGTGCGATTCCATTTATAGAAAACTCTAGAAAATGCAGGCTGATCTGTAGAGACAGACAGAACAGTGGTTGCTTGAGGGTGGGGCCTGGGGAGGGGCTGTACCGAGGGACCACCAAAGGGCCAAGGGGACTTTCCTGGTGATGGATGCCTTCACTAGCTTGATGGGGACGATGATT
>NW_024349798.1:11899920-11924540 GCF_902729225.1 Pteropus medius
CATCAATTTCTGTTGTTTAAGCCACCTAGTCTGTAGTGGCAGCTCTAGGAGATCAATACAGTTCCGATAAAACTTTATTTACAAAAACAGGTGGTGGGCTGGTTTTGGCCCATGGCCTGTAGTTTGTTGACCATGCTCTGGAAGACTGTCCACACTAAAGAAATCAATAGGAAGTTTTTGAGTAGATATTCTGGGCTGGGTACTGGGGATCTAAGGGACTAAATTAGGCACAAGTTCACGGCTGGCATAGAGGTTACATTCTAGTTGGGGAGACAGTCAGCAAATGCACAAATGTACAGCCGAGCTGATTGCAGGTAGAACCAGCTACTCTGAAGAAAATGCAGGGTAGTGTGATCAGGGGACTGCTGGGGAGTTGGGGGTTGGTCAAGGGGTCCCCTGAAGAGATGATGCTTGAAGTGCAAGATCTAGGAGTGGACTGCCCCAGGCAGAGAGCTAGCAAAGGTCAATTGCCAGAGGCAGGAGCAGGCTTGATAGGTTGGAGGGACTGGCAATAGCCTCAAAAGGGTAGAAGAATTTGGGGATAGATTCCCCAGGGATGGGGCTGGCTGTGTCTAGACTAGTGTCATGTGCAAAGGCTCCTTTTGCCAGAATCATGGTCTTATTCTTTGTCACCTCAGGGGCCATCCCTGCCCACCTTGGGTCACTCCCTCCACACCCCAAGGTCCTCACTGCCATACCCTCCTGCCCGTTCCAAGGTCCTGCCCCCTTTGGGTCAGTTAGAGCAGGCACATTCTTCTCCCTTCTTTCTCCCGGTTTCTTTGCATGCTTCTCCCTCCCGGCTCCTTCCTAGACCCCTCGTTTAGGGTAGCATGGCAAGGATAGGGCTGGTGCGTGGTGAGCTTGGAAGATGGCAGGATGTGAGATCTTCTGAGGCTGTGTGTGAATTCATTGGAGGGTTTTTAGCAGAGGCAGGTTTTAAAAGGCTGATGGGTTGAAAATAGAGCATGGAGTGGTGGCTCGGCAGAAGCCTCATGTCCCTGGGGGCTGGAAACATCACATTTTATTTATTTATTTATTTATTTATTTATTTATTTATTTATTTATTTATTTATTTATTTATTAAATGAAATTTGACTTGCACTCTTCTTGCCCGGTTTGCTTCCTACCTGCTCTGCTTGGAGGACATCTAATCACAGTCACATTTTTTCCTTTTCCCCCAGTAACAACTTCTTCTCCCCCGACATTCTGCAGGAACCAGGGCTTCTCCAGGCAAGTCTCCTGATCTGCAGTGCACGGGGGCGGCGGCTCCCCGTGCTCCATGCCGGGCCGTTTGCGGGCAGGGTACTCTGCTGGGTGCTGCCACTCCCTCTGGGTCACACTTGGTTACGGGGACATGAACACAGACCCCCGATGCACGAGGTTCCCCCCACTTCCCAATCTCGAGGCCCTGCCCACTTAGCCGGTGATCCCCCTGCCTTGCCCTCCCCTCTCCCTGCTGCTGCTCGTTTCCATTCCGGCTTTCTCCCACAGTCTGCACAAATACTCACCCTTTCTTTTCCTGTCCCTTTCCTTTATGCTGGGGCTTATCGACTCATCTGGGGATGCTGGGCACTTGGGCAGATTGGCCCTAGACCCTGGGACCACATGAGAACCTGGTGGCCTTTCCCAGGTGCTGTCTGGAGACCCAAAGTAACAGCTGGCCTCCCACCCCCTGAAGATGGGAACACGCTGCTTGTAAAGCCACAGAGAACAAATCATAGGGTCTAAATTTTTATGTCCCGCCACGTGACATTCTCACCTCCTCGCCTTGGGAGCAACTCAGTTGCATTGTTTAATACCTGGCATCGTCTATGAAATTATTGACTTGTTTAATACCTGGCATCTATGAAAGCAGAGACCGTGTATTATGCACCACTATATACGTGGTAGCTTGCATACAGTAGACATTTAATCATGTGGAATGAATATGCAATGAATCAAATAAGCATTATTGAGTGGCCGGGATACATTCCTTAACCTCTAAGCCTCAGATGCCTCATCTGAACAAGGGTGGTGAGAGTCACACATCCTGCCCTGTGCTGGGAGGTTGAAATGAGATAATGCACATGGAGCATTCGGCCGAGGACCTACTAGTGTTTATCAGCACTTCGTGTTTCTAGCTGCTGGGTGGTGGGGACGACACTTGGTGTAGCTGGTAACAACGGCAGGGCCAGCAGTAAAGTCACAGGACCCACTAGGCTGTGGGTGGAGTTATGGCCTCGAGTTTGGCTCCGTGCTGGCTGTTGACAGTCTTGGCTCTCTGCAATGCTGTGATCGAGGCATCGCTGGCCCATTTTACAGATGTGTCTCTGAGAGCGTGAGCCACTTTGCCAGAGAGTGCACTCTGAGTGTGGCAGAGCGTGGTTGAAAGTCACATCTTGCTCAGAGAAGCACACGCTTGGGAACCTCGTCGTTCTTGCTGGAACTGGCAGCCAGGGGGCCCTGCTGGGCCCCGCGCAGCCGCCTCTGATCAGGCTGAGGTTCCTCGGACATTGTTACCCTCGTTCGCTCTGGGCGGCAGGAGCCCCGTGGGCGCTGTCATGCCCCATTGTGGCACGTCAGCTGTCTGCCGAGGCGGATGGGACCCAGCAGGGAGGGTGTCGGCTTTCCGACTCAGGTGGGCGACGCTCATGTGACTGGAGTACAAAGTCTGCACAGAGAGGAGCGGGGTCTCTGGTGCAGGGGAAGGACTGCGTCGAGAAGGCACAACGGCGCCACTCGATTCACGTCACTTGTTAGAGAAGAGCGTGGGGCCCGGCAGCTAGGACCTCGTTTCTAAGGACGTGTGGTTTCTCCCAGGGTAGTAGTCAGGGAAGTTTAAGATTTGAGGCCCCCGTCCCACCGCTTCAGAGGGAGCCTCGTCAAAGCACCAATGACACTCCCAGTTGCCATTTGTCGGGCGCTGCTCTTCTGAGAGTATGAGTGACAGTTTATCTCTGACGCTGCATCACCTCATCCTGGGAGCCGGGCGAGGCGGCGATTATGTACCCATTTTACAGACGGGGAAACCGATGCCCCTGGACGAGAGGAAGACGCATCAGCAGCGACCATATGAGGGTCTGCTCTGCGCTTTGCACGTGTCAGCTGAGGTCCCCTCAGTGGCCCAGTGAGGCCAACATCACGTCTCGCTTTGTGGACCGCGGAGACATGAAAGCCAGAGAAGCAAGAACCGACACTTTCTCTTGGAAATTTCCTGTCTGGCAAGGATTGTCTGGGCTCAACCGTGATGAGCTTCTTGGTGGCAGGTTTCTAGGACGTGCCCCTCGCTGCTAGCCCCAGGCCAGGTGGCTTCTCGTGCCACTGCTTTCCCTGCCCTCCAGGAGCAGCTGCCTTTCAGTGAGCAGTCCCAGCGCAGGGGACACGGCCCTTGTTCAGTGAAGAAAGTCAGCAGCTCCTGGCTGACTCATTGACGGTAAAACCAGTTTTTCAGTCAATGAAATTTTCGTTGATTGATTAGTGAATAAAGCCAGATGGGTGGAGCTTACCTGGTAGTGGCACAGACCAGTGTTCGTCCCAGCGCTCCCCACAGGGGACCTGAGATAGAGCCCGAAAGGCCAGCCATGCTGGTGGTGGCAGCGGGGGAGAAGTCCCAGATTGGCTTAACCTAGTCGTATGTTCCATCCTGGAGCTCGGTGAGGAGTCACTTTCACAGAATTACTTGGGGTCCCCAGTGAAAATCAGGAGCCATCACAAGGAAGGGCAGGAAGCGGATGCTGGGGACACCAGGTGGCCACGGCAGCGCTCTTGGGGCTCCCCCATGTATCCCAGCTGCTGAAAAGACCCTGCAGTACGCATGCTTGTTTGCCATCCATGTAGTGAGCTTATTGGTTACACACAAAGTGAAACCCAGAAACTTAAAGATGACGAGTAAATGTAAACCTAAATTGGAGCTGTGACGTTCCTGTCGGTACCCCAGCGGACTGAGTGCCCAGGACTGAGTGCCCTGCTCTGTCCGGATGCGAGCATCCGAGGCTGAGTCATTCCCACGCCACTGCGTTTTAACGCTGTTGCCCTGCGTTGACTCATTCCTATTCTACTGTCGTGATTGTTGCTGTATCTGCCCACCAGTACTGATTTAATACTTTCTTTAAATTGGCTTCCATTTCTTGCCTAAAGGAAATTTATTCATAAAGAAAACCAGTTTCATTTGCCGTTGGTAGAAAATTACCGCAAAAGTACCGTGATGAATACAAAACAATTGTTAGTTTCTGGCCAGAAGCCGCCACCTGCTCGAAGATTGAAAGAGGATGAGCAAAGGTTGGAGGGCAAAGGCGGATGAAAATGTGTTGAGGGAAAAGCTTTGTCTCTGGGGTCAGTGTTGCTTTCTGTGGTGTCCAGGCCCCACAGCAGACGATCCTGAGTTCCGAGCTCCAAGCTTGGCGGAACGCCATGGGGCTGGTTTGGAACTCAGGCTCTGAAGAGGGATGGACGTGAGCTCTATAACCACCCTTATCACTTCACCTCTGGGCCTGTTTTCACACCTGTCACATGGGCCTGCCTCACAGGGTGGTTGGGACTAAATGGAATCATGTTTTCAGATCTCTTCACATATAACGCGCAGTTGGTAAATGTAAGCTTTGATTTTTATCGATTGAGTTCTTTTAGCTGTCTTATACTTTTTAAGAGTTACTTTTAGTTTAAAAATATTAAAATAGAGATTTTAAGGGTTTTTTAAAAAACAGACTGACTCCATAGAAGAATCTAGCAAACTTTCTCAGTTTCTCCTTGAGGCCTGAGACCATGCTGGTCTGCAGAGACCTAAATTGAGCCATCACAGGTGTGTGTGTGTGTGTGTGTATTTCATGTGAGCATAACTTTCTCAGGAGTCTGTCCCCTTTCTCAACATTCCATGAACTCTTGGCGTCCCATTTACAAGGCGGATGACGTCCTCAGCGCTTCAGAAAACAGCAGCCTGTCACCATTGGTCCCTGGGGGCTGCAAAGGCAGGCCTCACCAACACATGCCGACGAGGTCCAGGCTGGTGGCGTTCGTGAGGGATGGAGGCCGTGGGAAGACTGGGAGGCAGGCAAGAGTGTCCACAGCATGGCCTGTACTCAGCTCCAGCTGACTCTTGGCCGTGGGAATGCTTTGGGCATTTGGACGTGGGCATCTGGCTATTGCTGTCTTTCACTTATAGTGGGTGAGCAAAACCTATTTGCAGTCTTAGTCCTGAGTCCTTCTGTTAAATTGATGTCACCCCCCTCTTTTGCCCCCCACACTCTTGACCTTGAAACTCAAGTATTGGCTCTTTGCTCATCTCATAGCCCCTTTGATGATAACCAGTGCCATGAACTGAACACAGCTCAGAGCTGACAAACGGTCCTCCTGGCCCAGGAATCCATCTCTCAGGGAAATTACTGAAACCTTGCAAGCTACCTAGACATCTGTTTCTAAAACCCCAATAACTCCACCAGGTAATGAAAGATATCGAGGGAAATTAGAACAGCAGAAACAATACCAGAAAAGGTTCACCCAGGACACAGCTCTGAGTGACTTCACCCAGAGGCTTTAGTTTTCCTCCCTTTGGTCTTGTATGTAATTCTCCGTAATGGTAGGTATATTATAGCAATATTGCAAAACAACTACCTTGTGAAAGGCACAGGAAACCTGTAACTATTCCAAACATCCAACCGACTTTCCCTTGCAAAATTTGCCCTTCACCAGCAGTTCGTCCCATATCTGCAGTTCTGCTGGCCCCTCTCTAATGGGAAGAAGAAATAAAACTCCAAAACGTCTACGTTTTGACTGTAACCATTCCCGTCGGCCTCTTCTGAAAGGCGTTTGTAAGAATGAGGGCAGCATTGTTAGAATGTCACAAGGCATTTATTTGCACGGTGTCATAGCAGATTTTAATTTGACAAGGAAACTGTGCCCAGGAAGAAGGATTGGAAAGCCAATGCGAGGTGATTTGGAAAAGGTTTGCTTCGTAAAAATTAGTTAAATGCGTCCTGGCAGCTCTTCTTTGAAGGTTAATTGTGATACTGACTGTTAGGGAAAACCTAATTAATAATAACAGGAAAAAACCCCCTACATTTCAGTAATACTAAGGTTGTGACAAGCACTTTATAAAACCAAGAATTCAGCATTAAGGCTTAGAGTCGATCTTCCAACCTGTGGCCCATTGTTCCCAGGTGGTGAAGCAGATAAAGCGCATTAATTAACTATTTGGGAAGTACTTTGCCGGTTCTCCTTATTTATTATCTTGTATGAGGCTGACATCTTGGCAATTTTGGAGAACAAAAGGATCTGCAGAGAATTAGATTTGTTCTTTGTTTTATCAGCAGGATTATATTTAAACATAATTTCTGTCTTTTTCCTTTCTTCTGTCTGGGTACGAGGGGCAGTCAGGGTTGGGGATTGTCCTGGATGCGTGGAACTGGGTGGCACGGTGTGGGGTTAAGTGACTAGAGCGAGGTTGGCCAACTTTCTGAAAAAGGCCAGATGATAAATAAGGTCAGCTGTACGGACATCTGGTCTCTGCCACAGCTGCTTAACTGCGCAGACACAGTCGTAGACAACACAGACGTGAATGGGTGTGGCTGCGTTCCAATAAAACTTTATGTATACAAACAGGCAGCAGGGCTGCGTCTGGCCCATAGGTCGTAGTTTGCCAACCCCAGCTAGAGTTGGAGTCAGCGGCCGGGGTTTGATTCTAGGTCACTCCCGCGTCTGCAACCCTGGACAAGTGTCTCTGTGTTTTAGGTTTCTTGGAGTAAAATGGGGCTAATCATAGCACCTAGTCTCCTGGTGGGTCAGTGAAGGTGGCACAGAGGCCCCAAGCAGTGTGGACAGTATACACAAGTGATGGTGACGGGTGGCAGGGGTCAGTGGAGGCAGCCCCTTTTGCTTGGAGCATTTATTACTCTGGGCCATTGTCGAAGACATTTGGGAAACATCAGACTGGGGGCAGGGGCAGCTGCTAAAGGTGGAGAGAAACACGGCTTCCTGCTGGGCTGATGGACCGTGGGCTATTCTCTAGACCTGGAGAGTGACCCCATAGGACCCACGTGACCCAGCTCCTTGAGGTCATTTTACAGCCCATCTGATACCCTCTCCCTTCCCCCCCACGGTCAGCAAAGCAGGTCCTGTCCCTCAGGGCCCCATGTCTTCTGTGTTGGTCATGTTAATTTCTTGGTCAGCGTTGATGGAATAACCACCACCGGACAGCTTCTTTGTCGGTGATCAGGGTCTTTTTAGGCTTCTGAGTGGCTTCTGACCTCTGCAGCAGGATGGGAGCTTTTCTCATTTGAGAAGATTGGATGGCACAGTAGTTGGCTCGGGCTGTCATAACAAAGGACCACACTGGGTGGCTTAAGCAATAGTCATTGATTTTCTGCTTCTGCGAAGTCCAACATCCAGGTGTCAGCTGGGTTGGTTTCCTCCGAGGCCACTCTCCTTGGCTTGTAGACAGCGGTTTTCTCTGCACATGCACTCCATCCCCCGAAGCCTGCGATGGGCTAGCCTGGGATTCTCCACGAGAGAGGGGGACGCTTGTGGTCTCCCCGCTCCCGCTAGGAGACATGGGCAATGTCTGCACATATTTTTGGTTGTCACAACTGGGAGGGGGTGGTACTGGCTACGTGAGTAGAGGCCATGGGTGCTGCTAAACACCCTGCAGCTCACAGGACAGCCCCGCGGCAAAGGATGATCTGGGCCCCAGTGTCAGTTGTGCCGAGGCTGAGAGGCGTCGGCCTAGTCTCATGGGAAGACACTGAGTGCAGACGGTTAATAGCCTGCCTCAGGTGACGCTGGGAGTGGCACAACCCAGACTGGAATCCAGGCTGGCCTGGTGGCTGAGTTTCTGCTCTTCCTTGCTGTGCTGTCTTGTGTGTAATAGTGAAAATAACGTGGGTGGTGACGATGACGGCCACCACCTATCGAGTGTTACCTTTCATACTGATGAACACTAAGCCAGAAGTTGACATACTTTTTTCCGTAATAGGCCAGTCACAAGGTATCGTAGGTTTTGGGAGCCCTATAGTCTGTCATTGTCACAGGAAAGCAGCGATAGGCAGTTTGTAAATGAATGATCACAGCTGAGTTCCAGTAAAACTTGGTCTAGAAAAACAGGCCACAGGCTGAATTTGGCCTGCAGGCCAAAGTCTGATGACCCTGCTCTAAGTGGTTTTATACGGTGCTTCTGGATTGTTCGTTAGAGAGCATGTGGTGTAGTCAGAAGAATGTAGATTCTGTTTTCAAGGTCTGGGTGTGCATTTTGCTCCTGTCATTGACTTTCTTGTGATCGTGTCCCTCAGCTTCTCAGGCCCCAGTCTGCATCTGACCTCACAGTGATGCTGGGAGGCTTGGGAAAGGCCTGGCACAGAGACGATGCTCAGGAGATACTGGCCCCTCATGGCCTTCAGCAAGTGACTTAACCTCTCTGAGCCTCAGTTGCCTCACCTATGAAATGGGCTTGATAGTCATAGGTAATAATAGCTAACACGCATGCAGTGCATCTTTGAGCCAGGCTTTCTGTAAGAGGTAAGCCATTTAATCTTTCCAACAGCTCTATAAGTGAGCACTTGTCACCATTTTACGGAATGAAGAAACAGTCTTAGAGCATCTAAATAGTAGCCTAAGGTGACATCCTGGCAGGTGGTTGAGCTGGGCAGCCAATCCGGGAGCCCTGGTTAACCAGCGCAGGAGTCCTGGGTCTCAGCCTGCACCTGCGGCAAGTTCCAGAGCGACAGCCTGGCTCTCAGTAAGTCACATCAGATATTTTCAGCCATGGATTCGAATCACTCACTCAGCCCATTGCGACTGGCTGATGGGTGAGTTTCGGGGCATGTTCATGTTCACGAGGTAACGCTGGTCTTTCCTGCACTCACTGCTTCAGGTTCCCGGGTCCGAGCCCTGCCCACAGATGCCACTCCGTCCTGCCATCCCTGTGCGCTGTGGGCTGCGGAAGGGTTCCCTAACCGCCCTCTGCATGCTGGGGACTGGTCATTTTCTAATCCGTGCAGCCAGCCGCAGCTCCTCTTTGGTTCCCAGTCTGCATCTGTGTTTGGCAGGGGGCTGCGGCTTCACCGCACAGGCTCCCACCATGGACCCTGGGCTGCAGGGAGCTGGCCAGGCCTTTTCGGCCTTTCTCTAGAAAGCATCTTGGCCTCAGCTGCTTTAGCCCAAATTCTCAGGCTGTTGGATTTGGCCACGTTTCATGCCCAGAACCTGCTATGTGGAGATTCTGAGATTGTAGGACAGAGATTACAGGGAAGACTCCAGCGCCTTTCTGTGTGCTCCAGGTGAGTCCTCTTGGGTATAAATTGCTTGGGCCTCGCTGTGCCAAAAATGGATGCAGAGGTTACCCAAATCTTGATTCATTTTTTATTTCTACCCTGTCTTATTCCAAAAAGCGTTTGAGGCAGCATATCTCACTTACAGGTGCTGGAGCATGGGTCATTGCATGAGGTGCACTGTCGTCCTGGGCATGTTCCTAACCTCTCTGAGTCTCAGTTTTTGTCATCTGTAAAATGGGGGCAAGAGAAGATCTAGTGCAGAATGTCATTTGGAGAATTAATAATTTACAGCATAAGTATCAGTTACTTCTGTTGTTATTAACATTACTCTTATGCTCATCATAGAAAAAAGTTGACGGTCAGGGAAGGCGAGCTGTAGTCTGGCTCAGATCTAGGGTGTGTGTTATGTATGTGCACATGTGTGTGCACACACATATGAGTTTGTATACATGTGTATGTACATGCACATGTCCTGACCTCATTGCCTAATGGTTGCATCTACTTTCCCCCCACATGAAGTACCATCTAGTTCCATGGATTCTGAGCAAGTTTGCATTTGCTCCAGCCGAGATCGCTCATTAGCAGCCCTTTCCTAAGAAAGTCTTGTTAAAGCAGTTTTGTCGGTGGTGACTCTCTGTGTATTTCTTTTGCCTGTCGCAATGATGTCTTCAAATTCTTCCCCACCCTGATCACATTTAAGGCCACGATCAGAAAACCGGAGAAAGACCCTGCACTGGGTAGGATGGCTGTGAGCGCCCCCGGGGGCCTTCTGGCTCTGGCAGATGATTCTGACTTGGAAGAACCTGATCATTAGGGCCACCTGCCAGGGTCACTGGCTCCCGGATGGACACCCCGTCTTCCTACCCTTTATTCTACAGACTCTGGTCTCCTGCTCGGTCCTCACAGTCCCGTCTGCTTTTCTGCCATTTCCTCTTGGCTGCAGTCACCCTCCTCCTCCCTCACAGCATCGGCTCCAGCTCCAGCCGAGACCCGCAGGTCAGTCCCGCCGCTGTCGTCAGCGCGTGTTCACATGAGAGGAAGCGGAAGAGCAGAGGGAGGAGGGAAATATTTAACGTGTGTGGTGGGCTGGGCACCACGTTTTACAATCAGTTAATTTTTACACCAGCTCCGAGGATGCTGGTAGTGTTTTTCCTGTTTGAGAGATAAGAAACCTGAAGCCCAGAGACATTAAAGAATTTGACCAGAAACAGTGAGGATGAAGTGTTGAATTCAGAGTTTGTTCATTCAGTCATTCAATAGCTTTTCATCAAGCTCCTGTGATGGGTCTGGCGCTATTGCAGGTGCTGGGCCTGTAACCCTAATCTAAAGGTTCTCGCTGCTTTTTTTATGGCACCATATCATCTTAGGAGGATTTCTCTCAAGCAGATGATAAGGTCCTACGTGGACCATTATTTACATCCCTCACAAAAGCCCGCGTTTGTGGGGTGGGGTGGCAAGCTCCCATAAGGTTGAATGACTGACTTAGGAAAGGGTGCGTTTAGCCAAGTCCAGTCTGGTTGTCCTGGAGACTTGGTTGAGAATGGCAAGAGCAGCTGCCCAATTAGATGCATCCAGCCTTTTTGTGTCCCGTGTTTATCTCTGTCATTCCACGACACTGAATGCAATGCCATGGGAATGCTTGTAGTTCCTTCTGGAGCCGCTGGGTCTAGTTAAATATCTAGGCGATTGAATTTTTGGATAGCCTTTTAGGAAGGAAGGAAGGTGGATCATTCCTTTCAGCCAGAAGGAAAAGAGTAGGAAGTCACACTTCAAAGGCAGTGTCCGCTCTGAAGCCATCCCCTCCAGATTTCTGGATTTTGACTGATGACAAGTACAATGGAATGATAAGTGTTTATTTAAAAACCTAAGCAGCATGGAGAGTGTTTGGATGGGATTATTATTATTATTATTAGTTTGAAGTATACAGTGCATTGGTTAGACATTTATATAGTTTATAAAATGATCCCTCTGATTGTTTTTTCTCTCCTCTGGCTCTCCACTTAGCCAATACATTACTGCTGACTGCATTCCCTATGCCGTGCTCCCCATCCCCATGACCGTCTATCAGCTACTAATTTGTACTTCTTTAATCCTTCACCCCATTCTCCAGGTCCCCCAATGTCTCTCCCCTCTGGCCGTCACCAGATTGTTCTCTATATTTGTGAGTCTGTTTTTGATTAATTTGTTCTTTTTGCTCCTTAGATTCCGCATATAAGTGAAATTATGTGACATTTGTCTTTCTCTATCTGACTTATTTCACTCAGCATAAACCTCTAGGTCCATCCATGTCATTGCAAGTGGTAGAATTTCTTTTTTTTTAATGGCTGAGTAATATTCCATTGTATGTATGAACCATAACTGCTTTATCCAGTCATCTGTTCATGGGCATTTAGGTTGCTTCCATGTCTTGGCTATTGTAAATTGTGCTGCCATGAATATAGGGGTGCATAGATCTTTATGAATTATTGTTTTGGTTTTCTTTGGATAAATACCCAGAAGTACAATTGCTGGGTCAAAAGGTATATTCATTTTTAATTTTTTGAGAAACTTCCAGACTGTTTTCCATAGTGGCTGTACCAGTTTGCAGTCCCACCAACAATGTACGACGGTTCCCTTTTCTCCGCATCCTGGCCAACACTTGTTGTTCTTTGATTTATTGATGACAGCCATTCTGACAGTTGTGAGGTGAAGGGATGTTTTAGAAGGAAGCACAATACAGATGAACATTCTGAGCTCTGGGCAACTTCTGCAGCCGCCGCTCGCCGATTGGCCTTTTGATGGAGAAACGCTGGCAACCGAGGCCTGGGCTTTGCTGTTCTGAGGCCCCGTCTAACCCCTGTAGACATCCCACTTCAGGGAAAAGTAGTACTTGCCACATTTGAACATTACTGGGCACAATGTAAAACACGTTGCATGGATCATCTCATTTAATCCTGACTTGTAAAGCAAATGGCCGAAGGGGACATTATTCTCGTTACAAAGGATTCTTCCCCTCAGTGATGGATGAATTCATTTGCGGTATTCCTTTAAATCACAGGTTGGAATCTGGCAAACTGGGCCGCATCTAGCCCGTAGGTTGGTTTCATTTGACTAATACAGTTTTTCAGATTGCATTTATTGACAATGTGGAACAACTAAGACCTTTCCCATAAAAATCTTCGATTTCTCATTTCTCTTGAAAAAATGGAAAGATTCAACAGGTCACCCAGGGCTGAGTAGTGGCTGCCCCGATGCAGATGGTCCTGGCTGCATCTCTGTGTCCACCTGGCCTGTTTCTCTCACTACTTTTACCTGCCTGGTCCCTGTAGACAGAGGCATTTGCGTTGGCCCCTCTGCTTTAAATTATCAGCCTTCTGAGTCTTTTTAAAGCAACGCTTTCTCAGATTTGATTTCATGTACAAACTTTCAGACATGTCATTGATTCAGCATTCAGTCAGCAAATATGTGCCAGAAAATGAAGTCTGCCAAGATGCACAGGAGGTTGGTTGACTGTCGCCTCATGACTTTTTCTGTGGGAAATGACTTAAATTGCAACAGGGGAGGAGCAAACGTACCCACAGCAGCACTTTCCACAGTGGTGTCCCATGAGAGCGTGGCTTCTTCGGACATCTCCGTGCTCAGTCGTGTGCGCTGTTGTGCGACGGCCGGGTTATAGCTCTATGACGACCGCGGACTCCAGGCCGGCGGCGGGCATGGGCGGACGCGGTTCTTCCCCATGTGGAAAGGAACCTTTAATTTTACCTGCAAGTCTTGTGACATGGAGTATACGAATTTGTTCCATTGACCAAAAAGGGCTCTAAGCAGTGACGAAGTTCAGAGGCGATAACGGCGGCAGCAGGAAATGCTGTCTGTGCTCTCCTTGTGTCGAGGCAGCACGCAGTGGGCCCGGCCCGGTCGTCTCAGTTACTCCTTGCAGTAACCGCCCGAGGTGGGTGCCGCGATTCTCCGTGTTTCACTAACGAAGACGTCAGGGCCCAGCACTGGTCAGTCCAGGGTCAGGGTCCTACGACTCGCAACTGGCAGGATGGGAATTTGAACCTGCAGCCTGGCTCGCCACCTCCATTCCCTCCTCTCTCCTGCCTCCCCTGAGTCAAGGCACATCCACAAAGACAGTCTGCCTGGATCTGTGTGTGTAACCGCGGCCAGGACACTTTATGTCTTCATTAAACCATTATCAAATTCGAAGAAGAATCAGCTGGCATTCAGGAAGGTAGGAAAACATAGCATTTCCATTTTAAATCAGATTAAATTCAGATCATCACCAGAGACCCAGAGGCATGGACTGTTCCCAGAGTAGCTAACAAGGTTGAAATTACTTTACGTTGCAGTTTTTCAGCTTGTAGGGAGAAAGTTTTGGTATGGAACCCACTGTAACACAGGTGGAGCCAAGGTATTCAAAATAGACTCAGCATCTTGCGATGGCATGGGAGCCATAAATAAATTTGACTGCAGAGCAGTTCTTGGCAGGAATTTTTTTTTAAAAGGCAAGCTTGGAGCAGGTGACACGAAACTCTGTTCTCACTTGCCCTGTACCTGTCACGAATCACCTGGGCATGATTCACTGGCGGCTCCTTGTGTTGTGGTGACTTTAATACCTTAAAGTTCTGCTCTCTTTGTGAAAAGTAATTGGCATACTGTGCTTTCTCTTTGTCCAATGTTTATATTTAAGCTGGAGACATTTGCTCTTCTTTGTGTATTCTGAGGGGGTGGCAGGTGACAGATCATTTGTTCTCCCATTTTTGAGCTGGAACACCAAGGTACAAGGATGCCATGTTTTCCTGTAGCTGTCCCTTGAGGCTGGTGCCACAGGAAACCACAGGAAGCCAAGGGACTCATCATGACCTGAGCACCAGCAGTGGCCAGGCCTTTGAGAATTTTTTGTTAGTTTTATCTTCTTTCCCAGCGTAGGCAGCAGCTAGCAGTAGATGCTTTAATAGACAAAGACACTGAGTATGTGACACTAAGCATATGTTATGTCACCTATTCAAGGTCACCCAGATGATAAAGCTGGGATGCAAAACTAGAGTCTTCTTCCTTCCAGAAGCCTTGTTTATGTCACAGTGCCATATCGCCCCGAAACTGTTAGCTTAAAAATACCCACTGAGGTCCCACTTTCTACAAAGCTCCAGTTTGACTACTGTCCGCAGTCTCAGAGCTGCCTCTCCTGAATGTCCTGAAGAAGGCAGCTGCAGGGGAGGCATGCTCCAGCAGCTCAGGAGTCACTCCGCCCAGAGGGTGGCAGAGCCAGCTCGTCTTTCCAGAAGCCTCCACAAGCATCTCCTTGCTTCTAGACTCCGAGATGGCTGTCCCTGAACCAGTCACTCGAGATGGGGGTGGGATCGATCCTGCCAAATGCCCGTGGCGGAGAATGGGAGAGGGACCTATTCACTCTGTAATTTGTAAGAGCTCTTTGTCATCTGTGTTATAGAAACATTTTCCTTACATTTGTCATTTGTTTACTGCAGGGCTGGCTACATGATTTGCAGGGCCCAGTGCAAAATGGAAGTGCTGGTCTTTATACAAAACAGTATAAAAGCCTCTTCCTCTACAGTCTCTCTCTCGACCAATCAGGGCATTTTTCAGAATCCTATTTGCTGTTGGATGTCATGTCCCCTTGGGCATGGGAATATCACTCTGGCAGGCACCTCCCCCGTGATCTGATACATGGGGACATGTGCCCACACCCAGGCCCCCGTTG
Organism: Pteropus medius; assembly: GCF_902729225.1. Taxonomy (NCBI): domain Eukaryota; kingdom Metazoa; phylum Chordata; class Mammalia; order Chiroptera; family Pteropodidae; genus Pteropus; species Pteropus medius. The sequence continues at coordinate 11,914,855 of NW_024349798.1, forward strand.
GGGACGTCCAACGTGGCAACACTTGCCAGGTAAGGACAGAGAAGCCACGGTCAGGAGGTGGTGTGTTCTCTGCTCACACACATGTTCCATTGCCCCATGAGACTGCATTTACGAAGCACCAATTCAGAGATAAAATTGTTGAGAATCTCAAGATCGAGAGCACAGAGCAGTAAGCCCCAAGCACAGAGCCTGGCCCTCTGAGCCCGGAGCACCAGGTGACTGCACTGGTCATGTGCCCACAAAGCTGGCCCTAGACTGTTGACTTTGCTTAACGTCATTTTCGTATTGACATTTTGGCTTTTTACATAGTTAAAGGTGTCCATCATTTATTCTTGTTTCTGCGTTTCCAGATTTTGCAAAGGCAAGGACAGACAGGTTTTATTGCAAGAACGAGGAATAAGTGCTGGGCAGTAAATAGCAGATGCCCGTTACAAGAAGATGCTTATGGCAAGTTAGAGACTGTGTGTGTGTGGGGTGGGGGGGTGGGCTTGAGGAGAAGTTTATTAATCTTCAAGGAGTGGATGAAACTATAGAAGTACAATGACCTTAGTGACCTTCAAGTTATTCATTTTTGGTATAGTGTCCCAGCTTCTTGCATACTATAATACTCAACCATCCTACTATTAGTCCAAGTTCAGACAGCCTTTATCATACCTAAAGTCTGAATTAGCATCCAAATGAACGTCCAAGTGGAGCAGTTGGCTAAGCAGGAGAATGGATGAATCTGGGGTCCCCAGCGGGAGGTATCAGTTTAGCAGTCATCAGCATACAGATAGTATTTAAAGCCATGGGACTGGCTGAGGTCATCTAAAGAGGCTCTTAAAATCTCACTTTGAAGAAGAAAGCCTGCAGACATCTACTAACGTATTTGCCTTGATGTTTGATGGGGACACAAAGGATAGATCATCTGCCTGTGACAGTGAGGGTGGGGGGGTCTGCCTGGCAACACAAGGACAACTGCCGGCTGGGAAACCCCGGGGTCTGGCAGTCCTTAGCCAGCAGCTGTCACTCTCAGCATCTTCCCTCATCATCTCAGGTCTGGAGCAATCCGTCTCAGGGACCAGGAATGAAAGCACCAGGGAAGCAGACAATCTGCCACGAAGCTGGTGGAACGCGAAAGCGTCTGAGGCTGAGTAACCGTTGAGTAACACCTCCGTGGCCCGCCCTCGGCCGCTTCAACTTGAATGTGCTACATCCCTGAGCCAAAGTCGTGTTCTCTCTGCAGCTGCTTCCCGAGGAGCCTACGAGGCGTCTGCAATGTGTGCATGATGAATATTTCTTCTCGGCATAAGTCTCTTTCTACCTAACTGTCTCACTGGTGTTTTTGGGGACTGAGTCATTATGAAGGTGGGAGGTTGATCCATTATTGTTTAAGCCAGGCATCACCGTTTTAACTTGCTGAGGGCAAAGCCTCTATTTTCTTGGAAAAGGAAAGTATTAGAGAGCAAACCACTTCTTTAACCAGTGCGGAGCTGACGGTGAGACCTAGGGAGGGAGGAAGGAGGCATGCCCTGTTCAGAGCCTTGCTGATAAATAACGAAGCTCCGGGGGACCTGGGCCGGCAGGGGAACCGTCCTGCCGTGGCCACGTTCCCGCTGTGGTGTACTCCCAGTCACAGTGAACTCGCCTTCTCTTACAGTGCTTTCTCTGTATCAGGTGCTGTGCAGTAGATCACAGTCTCTTAACAGCTCTAGAAAATCCAGATAAGAAAACCAAGGCTTAGAGAGGTGATGTAGTTTGTACGAGGTTACACGGCTGCATTCACACCGGTCTGCCTGAACCCACAGCCCATACACCGGTCGACCACGGCTAAATCGACAACAGCTGTGTGTCTTGATAAAGGCCGTCATCCTAAACCTGTTGATGTCCTGGATGGCAGGGGCCTGAGAGAGGGGGCTGTATCTAATTCTTCTCTGCAGCCCACTCCCTCTCGCCTTACACGTGGGAGGCCCACACAGAGTATTTGCAGAGGTCGAAAGAAGTAGATGTAATAACGTGTAGCCCAAGACCATGCAGCGTTTCCCAGTGGAGGAGCCGAGGTGCTGCCCGCAGCTCAAGCCCCTGAAATAAGGGTGTGCCGTGTGCAGGAGGGGATCGAGCCGGCCCCAGCTCTGGTCCTCGTGTGCTCCGCACAGATGACTTTGAGCTCAGAGAGAGGAGGACGCGCTGTCGTTGCTGCGTGAGGTTGAATGGTGGTGAATTTCTTATTACTGGAGCTGTTCAAGCAGAGACAAGACAGTTACCTGGTGGCCCAGTCAGTCAGGACTCTCTAAGTCAAATGACAGAAAACTCCTCCACACTGGGTTTTAACAAAAAATGGAGTCCGTTGTTTCATGTAAACCTTGGACGTCCGCCCAGGGTTCACGTAACCTCAGGCCACCAGGCAGCATCCAGGGGTCAAATGATACAATGTGTAGAATACTTTCTGTTGCTTCTTTCTGCTTTCTTCTTTGTGGCCTTTTCTCAGGCAAGCTCGCTCTCATGATGGTTTCCAGCAGCTCCAGGCTTACATCTTTGAGCTTGGCAATGCCGATGATAAGAGAGGGTTTCTTTTCTCTTGGCACCAATAAAATTCTTGGAGCCAAGTTCCACTGGCTTGGCTTGGGTCTCCTGCCATCCCCGAACCGATCACTGTGGCCAAGGGGGTGACGTATGCGGAATGGTAGGGCCAGGGCACATGACCACTGGGCATTGGGAGGTGTGGTCAGCCCCACCCCAAACAGCTTGAACTAAGAGTAGAAGGAGGGGTGTTTCCTCCAAGAAAAAGCAATGTTCTCTTAGCTAAAGAAGAGGGAAGTTGATTCTGGGCCGAGAGAAACAAGAGCTGTTTGCCATGAGGGCCGCTGGTAGACGGTCGTTGAGCATCAAATGGGGAATTGGAGAAGATCTCGTTCTTCGAATTTAAAATGTGACGAACAGTTCATACGCTAAGCCAAAAGTGTTTTCTGCTGCTGCTTTTTCTTCTTCATTTTCATCTTCTTTGTCTCCTTCTCCTTTCCTGGGGCAACTAACTACTAGAAGGGAAACCTGGGTAATTTCCAGATGCAGAATTAGGACTCTGCAGAGGAAGCAGAATATCAGTTGAAGCCCACCCTTTTGTTTGAATTTCCTCATTCCCTGTGACTGGGCACAAACACCCCATTCCTTGGTCAATAAACATTTATAACCTTGGGAAACTGGAATGTAAGCTCAAGGGAGGCAGAGATTTTTGTCTGTTCACTGCTGTATCCCCATTGTCTGGACAGTGCTTGGCACATAGTAGATGTCAGATTTAACTTACTTGTTGAGTGGGTGGGTGGATGATGGATGGATGGATGGATGGATGGATGGATGGATGGAGAAGTGGAGTGGGAAGAGCATGGTTTTGTGTTGGCCAGTCCTGGGTTTGAATCTGGAGTTCTGGAGAAACTGATCTTTGATTCACCTGGTGTAGAGTGACCACTCAGGGACGTTGCATGATTGTTATCAGTCACTTGTTCCTGGTGGTCAGGTAGACAAGAGGCTGCAACCTCCAGAACAGTCGGGAGGGCCCAGAAGAGATTATATCTCCCTTCCCCCTCCACCCCAGGAAGGAGTATCTCTGGAAATCTGACCAGACCCCTTGACTGTGCAGAACTGGGGTACACAGACATCTTTGTGGGCTTGTGAGGACCAGGGATCCTCCGATAGAGACTGTTTCTAAGTCTCTTGTTTTGTAGCCATTTTTGTGGAGTATTTTACTTTATCTTCATCAAAGGAACCTGTATTTTTTTGTTCATCTCTGTCAGCATCTTATATCACCATCGCATTATGAGAACTCTGTCCATAGTCTCTTTAAGCCTCTGTTTCCTTGCCTATAGAATGGGAATGTGCCTCAAGGAGACGTGACTGCTACAGTGCAGGAATGTTGGCGAAGGACCTAGGAGAGTGTCTGGCACATGGACTGCGTCTAACCTATGATAACTGTTGTTTTGGAGCCCAGTAAGAGAGTTGTATTTGGGGCCCTAGCAGAATGTGAAATACATTAGAGAGTGCAGTAGACAGAACACAGGCCTTGGTCTGTGATAGACCTGGGTTCAGGTTGTGGCTTCACCAGTCGTTAGTTGTATGACCTTGGACAGATGATTTACTTTAACATGTCTGAGTCCAATTTCTTCTTTGGTGAAAGGAGAGCACAATGCCTACCTCCCACGGGTGTTGTAAGGCAGCTGTACACAGAATTCTCTGCCATTCCACATTCATTCATGCCCATTGTTGGAGAGTCAGGGAGACACAGTTGCTGAAGGATTGTGTTAGGATAGGCTTGGTTCTGCTGCAGTAACCAGGGTCAAGGGTTTAACAGAAATGACCGTTCTTTTCTTGTTTCTCTTACGTGCCCAGCATGGGCTGTCCAGGGCCAAGGGTGGGAGTGCTCCGCCCCATGTAGTCACTCAGGAATCTGGGCTGACAGAGGCTCCCTCATCTTACAGCTACACAGCAGAGGAGGGACAGCTGCAGGGTTGCACAGCAGCAGCCCTTTGCTGAGACTCGGAAGTGACAAGCGTAACGTCTGCCTGGAGCCTCTTGGCCAGAATAGTCAAAAGCCTGTGCCTGGTCGTGTGAAGGGGGCCGGGAGGTGTGGGGAGCAGATGGACTGCTTGGCGAGCACCGGTATCTCTGCCTCGGGGCTCCGTTTGTTGTCCCGGTGTCTTTTCCATTTTTCAGCTAGAGCAACTGTGGGTTCGTGACTTCACAGCCAGTCAGGTCACTTCCAGGCCAGTGCTTTCTGCCAGTAGAGAAATAAATTAGGCCTGAATCCCCCAGTCTGATAGATCCTGCCGAGAATGTGAATTCCCTTTCACCTCTACCAGATTTCAGGAGGTGGCTGTGGTCTTATTGGGTAACGGATTACTCAAATAATAGAAAACAGGGGTATCAGACTTGATAAGTCACCCTGTTGGATCAGTTGAGGGGGGCAACGCTGTGGTGTTGCATTTATCTTCAATAACTATGTCACGAGGGCTTGAATGACCAGGAGAAAAGTTACATTTCCTGTGGCCTTCTGTGGAAGGGAGAATGGTAATTGACATGTGTCAAATGCCTGCCGAGGTACTTAAATATATATGACCTTGGTTGCATCTCACAGCGCCCTCTGAGAGAAGAGGTTATGATCTCCATTTTGTTGGTGAAACAGTGAGGCTCAGAAATGTTCAAAAGTGTGGAGAAGTAATAGATTCTCCTGTTCATGGGATACAACCAGCCAAGTATGGTCCCAGATTCAAACCTAGTCTGTCTGCCTTTAACTTCCATTTTTTTTTTTTTTTAACCATCTCATCTTGTCTTTTCATTCTGAAGGCCATGGGGCTTAAAGCATTTTCACGAGTTAATAGAAGAATTCAAATCATAATCGCAGCATTGTTTCTTGAGCCCCCATTATGTATCAACTCATTTACTCAGCAACCCTATGATGTTGCAGAAACTAAAGCCCAGAGAGGTTGAGTGACTTGCCCAAGGTCACCCAGCATGTTAATGGCAGATCGGGGTCCCAATCCTGGCCATCTAGCTCCAAGTTCACCCTTCCAACCACGATCCCACTCCGCCCACCCACACCTGAGCCTGGCCTTCCTCCCATACAGGTGTTTGTGTCCACAGCTCACTCCTTGGCCCGAGCGAGCGACTGTACTGCACGCCGGGGGAAGCGGGGCGGTCACTACCTGAAAGGGGGCTCTTTAAATGCGTGTCGTTTGGTGCAAGAAAGGGACTCTCTGGAGAGAAAAACATTTTTTGATGCTCATAAACTTTAATGTTTTTCATCTATTGTCTGTCTTTTGAAACTTGGGCATAATTTATTGAGCCATGTTTGAAATATTCAGGTCTCTAAGTATTCCTTCCGAGGGAATATGATTAAAAATGCATACTTGGCCTCCCCTGATTTCTGGAAGACATTGGAATATGACAGAGGGCCACATAATTTCAGAATTTACATCTTTATATGAAAATCTGTGCTTTCTAGCATGCGGCACAATAAATATAAGAGCAGCACTTCAGGGTGAAATATTTTCTGGAGAAAATTCTGAATTGGGGAGCGAGTGTGAGATACATGCTATTATAACGCTTTCTCAGTCTGGTAACCGGTTGTCAGGAATAATAAGCTGTTCCTCGGTGAGCCCCTACCACGTGCCAGCCAGGGGTCTCCGAAGTCAGTGCCGGGCCCATCGATCCTCCCGCCGACTGCCCACTCAGCGTGACGGACTCACACTTAGAGCTGAGGAGGTGGGGCAGATGAGTGTGGGGTTTGGAAGCAGTGGGCCTGGGTTTGAACTTGTCCTCCTGCCTCACGCTGGTCACCTCCCCCCACCTCACAAGTCGCAGCTTCCTGTCACGTGCCCTGGCCCCTGGGCTGGGCAGCTGCCTCCTCTTCATGCTCCCAGGACTCAGCATGTTCCTGGTGTGCCACTGGCCACACTGCATGGGGACTGTCAGTGTCTGAATCCTCCAGCCATGGGAGCTCCCTGAGGGCCACCGCCGATGCCTGGTGCCCGGGACAGTGCCTGGCACGTGGGTGGATGATATAGTAGTTCCCAACGTGGCAGGAGGCGCGTGTGGGCACAGATTAAAGGACCCCAGAGCCCAGAGAGTGTACCCTTGGCAGGCGCGGGTCCCGGTTCCAATCCCGTTAGTCCTGCCAAGGACAAAACGTGCACGAGGCCCCAGCCTCTCACCTCTCACCGGGGTTGGCAGCTGGAACGTGCCATCCGCGGGCCGGGGTTTTTCTCTCTCTCGTTTGCTGCTGTGTCCTGGGTGCTGAAGACAACGCCTGGAAGGTGGTAGATGCTCAATTGAAATTTGTGGAATGAGTGAATCTGAGAATTTTCACTCACCAAGGGACAGCTTGGGAGTGAATCTGATGAATTTTTAGGGAAGAGAATTTGCCGTGGCCGGGCTACATAAGGTTGCCTGTGCACAGGCTAACGTAGGGACAGTGCTTAGACCTGGGGCCAGCACGGAGTACGTGTTCAGTAAACGGTTGCTCCTGATGCGGTCTCCCCCTCCCCCTCCCCCCGCCCCCACTGCCCGTCCAGCAGGCTGGAGCAGGCTTTCTGTGCTGGGGAGGCAGATGGGCCGATGCTGAGCTGCCTTTTAACTCTGGGCCCCTTGCAGATCGATACTCATCTCTGTGAGCAAGCGGATAACAGCGGTGCTTTCGAAAGGAGAGGCCAGCAGAGCCTGTTAAAGTAGTTCTTGACCCATTTCCACAGCAAGCTGTGTTTTGTACTCGTAATGGGTTATAATTACAGGCATTGTACGATGCCAGGTAAACCACATTATCTGTTCTGTTAACAGAAAAGAATTTTTGGCCTCTTCTCTGCGTCCCCCCACCCAGTCCCACTGATCGACAGACATAAGCCCTGGACGTGTCTGGTTTGTCAGTGGCTTTGGCAGCATTTCCAAGTAAGACAGTGCAGTCGGGTGAGACCCTGTGTTCCATGCCTGGACTGTGAACTGCCTGGGAGACGGTGTTGCCTGCTGCGGGGCCTGGAGGCTCGCCACACAGGGCCACAGCTCCTCCTGTGGGAGTGCGTGTAACCAGGGGTGGGGTCTGGGCATCGCCTCCTGCAGTCATCTCCATGTGACCAGAGGCATGCGTTCTAGTCCCTTTGGACCTCAGCTTCCTCCCCTGTAAAACAGGAGCGACAGCACCTGCCACGTTGTCTGAGCCACTGTGCGCGCTTGTGTAAATCGTGCACTGCACAAGGGCATGTGGCTCTGGGGACCGGGGGTGCTCTGCCAGCCCGTACGCCACTCACTGAGCCTAAGCTCTATACAGCTGCGGTCACTCAGAGTTGACTCCTTCTTATTCGTACAAAGGAGCCTTTATCTGTGGCCCTGAATGTACTTGACGCATAGTAAGTGCTCAGAAAGAAGTCACTGCTGTTACTACGGCCGAGGGATCACTTACGGAGAAGGCGGATGGGGGAGCTGGGCGTGAGAGAAACCGAGGTTTGAGCTGAGCTTTGAAGGGTGGCTGGGCCTCCAGGAGGTGTGCATGGGAGGGGGCGGGGGTGCAGGACAGAACCTCAGTTGGTCAGCGTCAGTCTTTCCCTTGGAACATTTCCTCCCTCTCCTTCCCCTCCTGGTGTCTGCCATGCCAAGGAAATTAGTGGGAAGCCATTGAAAGATGTTTTTAAACTCTGGATCATAGAGACACCGTAATGTAGACAGAGCAGTGTGACGCACCTCGCGTACCCCTTCCCAGTCCATCTAGGTCTGTCTCCGAGGCCGGTCCCACTCCGTGTTCGACCCTCCGTTGCCCCACATCCACATTGTGGAAGCAAATTGCAGATATCGTGCCATGTCATTCGTCAGACTAGTGTAAGAGTTTACGCAGAGAAGGGGCGTGATGTGGTTTGGGTTTTAGGGGGGTCGTTTGAGCATCAGCTTGGAGGGCAGTGGTGGACAAGAGGGGCAGCAGCATGCCAATGGAGAGGCTGTCATGCTTGTCTAGGTGGGAGGCGGGGGCACTTCTGAACCAAGGAGAGCGGGGCAGATGAGAGAGGTTACGGCTGTGGATTCTGGAGAACCGGTGGCACTGGATGTTTTCCTTGGTGCCGGTTTAATGGCATAATAATGGCTAACAGTCATGGCATTCTTAATGTATGCCACGCTCTAAGCTAAGCGCCTTTTATCTATTAACATTTAAATTTCACAGAAGGCTTGTGAAACGTACACTCTTACACCCTCATTTTATGGGTGAGGAACTGAGGCCGAAAGAGGTAAAAGTGACTTGTTCGAAGTCACAGCTAGGAAGCAGGGAAGGTGGGTTTTAATCCCAGGTCACCTGGCTCCGAAGTTTGCTCCTTAAACACCAGGCCATGCGGCCTCTCTGCTAACGCTCAGACGGGCGACAGTCGGTGGGAGCCCGTTGACAAGCTTCACGATTGCGCGATGCCACTCACGTTCTCAGGAGCTTGCACCTTTCAGGGCGAGGCTGGAACTCATGGTGCATTTTTGCTTTTCCCCCTGTCATTGCTCATGTGTCTCAGGTGACCTCCCTGAGGTGCTGGCTGCTGTCTTATTGCTGCCGTTTCTGTATACTCCGCCTTTGTTCTTTAGTGGAAGGCAGGAGAGGAGCGGTGTTTCCTGGGCTGTGAGCAGCTGCTGCTCTGTGCGTCCTTTCTCGCCGGCTTGCCTCGTGTGTTCTCTGAACGGCCACACGTCAGGGGAAACGACCAGCGTTAGGGGCTGGGACCCGCAGCTCTGTGGCGGAGCTGTACTGGGTACCTATACATTTGTTTCTCAGAGGCGTCCCATTGTTAATCAAGCTGTCCTTAGTTCTGTGCATTTCTTTCTCCCCATTGGAGCGTAATCCCAGCCAAATGTTTTTAAGTATCACTTCTCTCGAGCTCAACGTTCTGAACACAGGGGCTTGTTACAGAGGACGTTAAGGGCGTCCCTTTTAAATGGGAATTTTTCACCGGGGTTTCCTTCCGAGCCTCTGTTTGTCTCATGGGCTTCGGATGAGCGTGTCATTTAGCGGCTTCGTGATGTGTGTCCAGGAGGATCGTCCAGAGATACCAGGGCTCCTGCCCCGTCAGGACGAGCCTGAGCAACCCCCAGGGTCAGCCCCACCCACCACAGAATCAAAGCAAAAGGCAGATGCAAGGAAGAAGGAAGCTGGAGGGACTGGGGAGATGAGAGACGCAGGGCGGCGAGCTCTGGAGTCAGGC
>NW_024349798.1:11925312-12042017 GCF_902729225.1 Pteropus medius
GGAGATGATGGAGATGATGGAGATGATGGGTGATGCTCTCAGCCTTGATCCCAGAGTCCTCCGCTCCTCCAGGTCCTCTGCTGGTCCACTGGTATCTTGAGATGCCAGCTCAGCATCCTGCCGATGGTGTACGCCAAGAAGCAGGGTAGAGAGTTTGAAACACGGACTCAGAAATTTGAATCTTAGTTCCACTGCTTGCTTTCTGTGTGGCCTTGGGCAAGGTGCTTTACCTGTTCTGTGCCTCAGTTTCCTCGGCTATAAGATTGGGGAAGAGTAACAGCACTCACCTCCCGGGGCGCTGTAGGGTTCCCATGAGGTGCTTCACGGTGAAGGTGGGGCAGCCTCGGTGTGGAGCGAGTGCTCTCTCAGCCCAGCCTCCTGCTCCCCACTGCCACTGGGCAGATACTGCCCGTGTCTCATCTGTGAGAGTCTCGTGGCCCCCAGGGAGGGGGCAGATTGGGTTGGAGCAGGAGACCTGGTCTAAGCCTTGGCTCTGGGAGGGGAGAGGCTGTACGGCCTCAGAGCACTCAGCCCCTCAGCCCGGGCTCCCTCCACCTGAAATGGGCACAGCGTTTCTCTTCCCGGGTTATTTATCGTTGCCTGGAGAGTCTCGTGGTGCAAAGGACCTGGGCTTTGAAACCACAATAGCGGGTTCAAATCTCCGCTGTCACTTGTGAGCTCTGTGACCTGGGACCATTTTTTACTTAGTCCCTGAGCCTCACAGTCCTCCCCTGGGAACTGGGCGTGACCAGGAACTGTGCGAAGGGCTCAACAGCCAGCGTCGAAGAGATTGATGGCAACTCTAATTTTTCAAGGACTTCCGTGACCCGTGTCCAGGGATGGGTCTGGAACAGCACTCTTTCAGTTATTTTGAATTTTCTTAGTCTTCAAGCCTAAATTGATACCCTTACAAGAAAACAAAGTACATGCACCTAAAAGAACAGCAGATGCTGATAGCATTGGTACCATCTTATTTTTTTAGCTCTCTTAATGAATTTTATCCAAAATGGTCTTATTTTGGCTTTCTTTTTTCATCATTATTATTCACCATTATTTTTAATAATTATTAATGCAAGGCATTGTTTTAAATATAGTATATGTGTTGTAGATAGGTTCTTCTCAAACTATCCACGACGAAGAATCAGCGTTTTTTAAAAAATCTTTTTTCCTGGTCATCACAGACCGATACTTTCGTCTAGAAAAATCTGGAAACGATGTGGACTTCCTGGATTTCACGGCAATACGAAATTGCTGTTCATGCGTCTGCATGCTTACTGTTGATGTCTGTGCTCGTCCCAGCAGTGAACAGTTCTCAGCCCCAGGTCACGGGCCCTGCTGGGCAGCACCGGGGCAGACTAGCCTCTGCACTGTTGCCAAGAGAAGCGATGCTGCCCTCCGCCCTCCGCCGCCGGCCTGCAGGCTTGGTGCAGGTTTGCTCACCTCACTGCGAATTTGGAAGTTGAGAGCTGATGAGTGGAGGAGCTTCCGGGACATCTCTGTTTTACAAAGGGCCCAGCGCAGTCCAGACCTAAGTGTGAGAAATCCTCCTCCTTCGTCTTTGCCGGCGGTCCCCAGATCTTATTGATCGTCGCAATTATGGGACCTTTAAAAAGTATTGTTTCGGACTCCCTCCTCGTCGAGTCAGAGTTTCTGGGAGTGAGGCCCAGAAACCTGCATTTCTCAGAAGCCCCCCAAGTGAGGAATGATCAGCTGTCTTCGGGGGCCACGGTCCACACTGCTCTACTTCCCTCTGCTCTGCGGGACGAACTCATCTCCTGAACCCCCGAAGGCCTCAGCTATCTACCACACCCCAAGATGGAGTGCAAAGAGCACAGACAGCGGGGGGCCGTCCCCGCCCTGCCGCTTCTCGGCTCTCCGAGCCCTGAGGCCTTTTTTTGGGAGGCAGGCCCACCCTGCAGGAGGGCTGTGAGGGTCGCCTGAGCTGACAGGCGTGATGCCTGGAAAAGGCCTGGCATGTCGTTGGTGCTCAAAGGTATGTTAAGGCACATGAGCATCGGTGAGCTCTTGGTCTTTCCTGAGGCAGGTACAGTGCTGTCACCACAGTGAAGGGTTAGGTCCCCCCCCCACAGCCGGTGTAAGCGAGACCAAAAACAGCTTGTGGATTTTATCAGACTCATGTAGATTCCGAGGCACCTAAGTGAACGTTCTCAGGGAGTTTGGGTACATGACCCAAAGATCTTTGGTTGCTGTTAAAATTTGGGGGTGGGGCGTCTTGATCTAATTGATCTGGAAGTGTCTAATTAGGGAGACCAAGGAGGGCGAAGCATGATTTACTTGAATGTGATTAGATAGAACATTCTGATATAAAGGGAAATGCCAGAGGCACTTTTTTAAAATTTATAATCCTTTCATGATTTGGCAGGTAATTATGATAATTTCTGGGATTTTCACAGACTTAAAAGCTTTTTCACAGCCACATTATTTCTGGATATCATCTTCCCTGATGATCCAGCTGGAATGGATTGCTCAGTCTCCTGAAGCTCCAAAGGCATCATCTTCCAAAACCCAACTCAAATGTCACCTCCTTGATGACGATTTCCCCCATCCCTTATGCCAGGGATACCAAATAGGTGTCATCCTGTAAGCTAAAACAGTGGATTACGGCTGCCTGCTGTTTTCTTGAGGAAGGGGTGCAGCAGTTGACTAGTGATGTCTGCCAAGGGTCAGGCCTCAGGAGAGAGGAGCTGAACTGGATCTCTCACCGGTCCCCAGTGGTTGGGTATTTAGCTGGGTTCCAGCCATTTGGAGCTAAACCTGTGCACTGAGCACATGTGTTAGTCGTGGGTCAGGATGACTCCCCAGCAGGGGTCGGCCAAGTCACAGATGAGTGATTTAAAAAGTTTGATAGATGCCGCCAACAGCCTTGTGACTTAAACTTCTTAAATCTCTCTACCGTCTTCTCTCCAGCGTAATGGATGTAATCCAAATGGTGACTGATAAGCGTTTTCACCTTAATAATCATGAACTGTGTACTCTCCAAGCACAGTTTGGGAACCACGTCCTCTAGCAACCAGATGTTCTCCCTGGGCCTCCCAGAGCATCAAGGCTCCATGTTCAATCCTTTGGCTCACGTTAGACCGAAGGATTGAAAATGCGTTTGAAGCTGCATGGGCTGTGGTTAGCAAATCTCCACTTGGCATTTGCTTTTGATTTGTCACTGTCGTTAGTGTTGTCAAATGGCACCTCCTCCTTAACTGCCTTCAGATTAATTTTTAAGGAAATAAAACTGCCAAGAGTAGAAAGAAATACGGCTGACTCTCAAAGTGGCCCTGAGCATTGGTGGTGCGAGATCACAAGCCTGTGCGGTGATGTAGGGCCTGGATCGGCCGCGGGGGCTGCCTGGCACGTGCCAAGGCAGATTATAGAAGTGCCTCCTCGGCGTTTTCTCTGGGGGCGGCCTTCCCTCTACCCCGTCCTCCTTTCGGCTCCTCCTCTCTCTCTGAGCTCTAAATAAAATGACCTTTAAGAAGTGAACCCCATGACTTTCCTGCCCCCAGCACCTAGAATAGCGCCTGGCAGATGGCTAGCACTTCTGCTGCTGACATTTCTACTTTGGAAACAGTGAGCTCCTTGGTAAGGCACATACGGCCCTGTTCCATCTGGCTTCTGGAGACCTGCCTGGCCCCCTCCTCCTGCGTTTCCCTGTATGTGATCCCCCATCATGTAAAACCGGCTCTCGTTCGCTGAGTGTTTGCCAGGCTCAGACGTGGTGCCGGGCCCGCTAAGAGCAGCGGCTCGTTTCAGCCACAGTGGCCCAGTGCGGTGGGGATGGTTTTTAAGTCTCATTTTGTAAGTGAATAGCCCTAGGCTCGTAGAGGTGAAATGACCTAGGCTAGCCCATGCTGTTGGTAAGCGATCAAGCCAGGCCTGGCTTGTACCTCAGTCTGAACCCTTAACTGCCTCTCTCAGTGGCCCCCCGTCAGCCTCTGGGCCTTTGTACCCACAGTTTCCTCTGCCGGGTGTGCCTTTCTCCTCTGTCTACTGGGTGACACACAGAAGACCTGTGGAGCCGAGTGGAAGTTAGACACTGAGACGAAGGGGCCAGGAGATAAGGTGAGAGAGGCTGGCACCGGATCTTGAAGGCATTTTTATTCTATCCTTAGGACACTGGGAAGCCTTAAAGGTTTTAAACAGCAAGTGACAATATCTGGTGTCGTTTTCTTGGTGGAGAATGGACTGGAGGCCATCTATTCTCTCTCTGTCCTATTCCCTGCGATTCTCTGTAGCTGTTATAAATAAGGAATACAGGTCAGATGAGATCGCTAAGTGCCCTCAGCGCCTAATAGAAATTCCAGCAGGCAGTAGTTGTGTTGCCTGCTTTTTTTATGATAATGGCAACTATTTGTGATCTCAGATTCCTCTTCTGAGACTCACTCTGAGTTTTGAATTCATTTCTAGTTATACTGGAGTTTGGAAAGAATTATTTGAGGAACAGTAAGCTCAGTGTGGTTTATGTAAGATGAAGGCTGTTTCCCAGTGGCCATGTATAGGGATATATAATTTTAAAAAATTCAGAATTTCAGAGCTTAGCTTATTAACAATGAACACCGCGATTTTAATGGCTGCTGGAGATTATTTCATCAAATTTTGTCTAAGTTCCGTCGGATTTTATTTCCCTATTCCCTCATGAAATGAAAGCTTTGTCTGATGTGGTCAAGTGTCTTCTGGTTATGAAAGAGAAGCAGAGTTTTGACAGCTCACAATAAAACACCACTTGAAGCTGGGATGTTTTGATGTCTTATGCATTTACGGAAAATTGTTTTAACACTGGCTCCCGCTGCAAAACAAAATAAAAATGAAAACAAAGCAAAAGCCTGCTTTGCTTTGGAAATGACAGTGGCATTTATTTAAAACTCGCATTTCATGGGGGCATAGTAGCGGGTATTTAGCAGTAATATTGCCAGTCGCGTGTTTCCGGCTAACTGCAGTAACTGGATTCTTGACCCCGAGGAAGCTCTTGGAGGGTTTATGTGATTACCGAGTAGAGAATCCACATAGGTGTTATTAGCGATATTGTATATGTTTGTGAAAGGCCGAAAGAAAATCATCTTAAGCTATTTTTATACAAAAGGAATAAGGCAACTGGGGAATATTAACTTGAGGTGGACAATGGAAAAAGCTGTTTAAAGGCTCAGTGACTTGTTCTCACTTTGTTAATTGCATGGTTCTCGCAATGTCTTTTGTGCCATTTTCACTTTGCATTTCACACCGATTTGAAAGGTGGGCACCTGAGGGACAGAGGGGACGCCATGCACAGAGTGGGGCTGCACGGAGCAAGTTAGTGGACTCTCGGGAGTCCAGTGGGGAGCCTGATACAGTTGCTGTGGTTGCACCGTGGCTCTCTTCAGTTTTAAGTGAAGGTTTTTAAATCTTTTAAAGAGACTAGGTTATCCTGGCTGATAAAAGAGTACTCATTATTAGGAAACTAAAAAGCAAGAAAAAGTAGAAAGAATGGACTTTGACTCATGTTAATATTTTTGTATATTTCCTTTAGTGTCTTTTATCCTTTGTATAACATGTCCAAAAAAGTGGGGGTGCTCCCCTTTATTCCTCCTGAGGCATCAAGACTCAGGTTAACAACCCTCCCTTTTATAAAGCTTCTCCCTGTAGCCCTTTTTAATTCTGAGAGTACATTTTATATTTCACATACTTATTGCAAATGGCTGATGTTATTTATTCATTTTATAGAACATCACAAATGCCTTGACCACATAGGATATCTTTGTGCTTTTTGTAAGTTAAAAGTTCTGTTGTTTATCCTATACATCAGTCACAGACTACCTTATGGTCACCTCCATTTTTATTTAGGATCAACCAAGAGTATTGCATGAATGGGGAAAAATTTGAGGGCTCACGGCAGGCCTGGGTGGGTTGCATCCGGGCATGGTGGAGTGGTAGGATTGCGGCAGGTAGCCTTGTGGTCAAGAGCCAGGCCTTTATTAGCTATGTGACCTTGAACCAGCGCCAAAAAGTTTGACATTGTTTCTGTTCCTGTAAGGCAGGTATAATAATACCTGCCTCACAGAGCTAGCGTAAGGAAGACACAAGGGGAGCACAAGAAGACTTGCCCTGGCTTGGGATTATTGGCAGCTAAAGAATAGTCTCTGGTTCTGTTTCCTCAGTTTTCAGAACCAAGGCTCCGATGAACAGAAATGATCAGTTCTTCTCATTGTGCCATTAGCAAGGAAGTTCTCCACAGGCATAACTCAGGGTAGAAAGAAAATCTTTGCTAGAAAAGTTTTCATTAATTAAGAATAAAATCTTAAAGTGCAAAAAGGACCCGTCGCAGGTCATGTTCTGACTTGACTTAAACCGGACCGTTGATTCCACAGTGTTAAAATCAACCCAGCCAAACCACTTACGGGCAGGTTTGCGTGACTTGGAGGCGAGCAGTGTGTAACGTCTCCAGCCGGGTCTGCCCTCTGAGCCTCACTGTTCGGTGCTCATGTGTTCCAGGTGGCGGAGATGCACGGCGAGCTGATCGAGTTCAACGAGCGCCTGCACAGGGCCCTGGTGGCCAAGGAAGCCCTCGTGTCCCAGATGAGGCAGGAGCTTATCGACCTCCGGGGGCCGGTGAGTGTTCCCCCCTGGCAGGTCTCAGCCTTGCCATCCTGCCCACTGTCCATCTGTCCACCCAGCCTCTGCTGCCCACAGCCCCTCTGTTTAGTTCATTGTCAGCAACGTCAAGGGTATAGAAAAGTACAGAGAGCAGAAGAACGGGCACCCACGTACCCACCATCCAGATGGTATGCACATAAACCTTAACCACACTGGCTTTTCTTTAGGTGAGAGGGATGGAATGTATAAAATAATGCTACACGTTCTGTCGAAGCCCCCTTCGCTCCCCCACCGTTATCAGTATTCTGAAGCTGACACATAGCCTTCCCTTCCTTATTTTTATAGGATACTACATAGGTAAATGTCTCTGAGCAGTGAACAGTCTTGGTTTTGTGTAACTTTTACCTACATGGTATTGCTTATACATATCTCTTTGCCCCTAGTGTTTGTTTTTAATTCAATATTATGATTTGAGAGAGGACTATCCCACGTAGATCTAATATAGAGATTTTAGACTGTGGCACTCTTGATAATTTGGGTTGTATAATTATTTGTTGGGGGACTGTCCTGTGCATTGCAGTATGTTTAGCAGCGTCCCTGATCTCTACCCACTAGAGGCCAGCCAGTAGCACCCCACCCAGTCATGGCAGACAGAGATGTCTCCACCAGTGGCCTGATGTCCCCTGGGGGCAAAATCACTGCGGATTGAGGACCGCTGATCTAATTCATTCCGTTTCTTGACTCTTTAGTTCTCTGTTGAGTGAAACACCGTAATATTTTAATCCAGTCGTGTGTTCCTGGGCACTTAGATTGTTGCCAGTATTTTGCTGTTGCAAACCATGGTGCTGAGAGCATCTTGTCCTTTTGAACACATTTATAATAGTTTTTTCTTCATTTAAAAGCTTTTTTTTTTTTTGTCAAATGTTAAATGCCAGAGGTAGGTAGATTAGTGTAATGCATCTCATATCCATTGTCAAGTTGAATTATCATCAGTTCTGGTCAATCTCGTTCGAGATTGCCCACACCCACTTTCCCCTTCTTTGTCATTTTGACTCAAATACTGATGGTTATTTCATCTATAGACATCTCAGTATATATTTAAAAAGTAAGGAAACATAAATACGCTATCACTGTCACCCCTTCCGTTACCCATAATTCCTTTATACCCTCAAATACCAGTGTTCAACTTTCTCATCGTCTCATCATTTTTTATAGTTTTTATGAATCAGGGTCCACATGAGGTTCATGTGTTAAATTGATTATACTTCCTATGTTTCTTTATTCTCTTTAAATAATTGTTTCGAATTGTAGCAAAAGACACATAACGTAAAATTTACCATTCTAGCCATTTTTAAGTGTGTAGTTCTGTGGCGTGAAGTACATTCGCAGTGCTGTGTAACCATCTCCACCATCCATCTCCAGAACTTTTCCCATCTTCTCCCAACTGAAGTTCTTCCTGCCCCCAGTCAGTTCAGCTCCCCTATCTTCCACAGCCCCCAGCCCTGGAAACCACCAATCTCCTCTCTGTCTCTGTGAATGTAACTACTCCCTTACGTCTCTTTCCATCTACAGAGCCCTCGTTCATCTCTCCTTTTCTTATAACTTATTTATTGGGTCGCTTCACCCCCTGAAATTTGCTGATTGCATCTCTACAGGGCTGTGTCACCTGCTCCCTCCCTGTTCTCTGTGTTTCCTTAAATTGGCATCTGGATCTAGGGGCTTGGATTCAGGTTTAATTTTGCTGAAAACATAACTCTCATTGGGGTGATGTTTTCTATCAGGAGACACGCAGTGTCGCCTTGTCTCTCTGTTTGTGACACCATGTTTCTCTGTCCCTTGCCTTCTTGAGATTTGGTCGTGAGCTCTAGAGGCTTGAGTTTCTGCCGCCCCAGCGGTGCACAGGCGGGGGCGTGCACTGCTGTCAGGGGGCGCACGCATCGGCCTTGAGTAAGCACTGTTGGTGATGCCACGTCACACCCGTGTTTGTGCGAGGCCAGCATGTGGCTGTCGAGAGCCCCAGGGCGCGTCCCTGATCGGGTTTGTTTTCTTGACCCCTCACAAATCCAAGACTTGACACAGGCCTTTGCGGTTCTTTAACTAGGGAGGTCCGTGTTCTCTAAGAGGGAAACACACTTAGTTAGCACTTACTGGGCACTAAGACCCCTCTGTGGAGGTGATGTATCTCCGTTCGTAGGTTGTCTGAGCCTCAGAGACGCCCCAGATCTTTCAGTGAGTATTTTGTGGAGTTGGATTCAAACTCGGATTTAATCACCAAGTCTCTTTCCTTTCTCCACGCTCCACTGACCCTAGGGAATTTGGGGGAGCAGGTATGAGAGGTCCATTATGTTACCCACTGACCTACTGAGAAGGTCCCACGGGTCCCTCTGCAGCGGCCTTCCCAGCTGGGCCGCACATCAAGACTTGGGCAGTGTCTTACGTGGCTCCTCCTTACGTGTCTTGCTGCACCTGCAGCCGAGAAAGGACAGTGGGCTCACGAGGGTGGGGAGGTCCCGGTGCTGCCTGTTTCCGGTGTGAGGGGGCTGGCCTGAGGGTGGGCCAGTCTCTCCATCTCTGTCCGATGCAAGGGTCCTGGCGTGCCCCAAGGTCTGCCTTGGCGGAGAGGGACCTAATGGCCAGTGAGGACCAACGAGCAGTCCCATTGCTCAGGGTAGGTTCAGTTTGGACTCTGTAGGAGTCCCTGCACGTCCTTTATGCTGGAAGACGAGTGATTATCGTCAGTGCAGACACATTTCCAGAGAGCAGCCTCGGTGCTTTAGTCCCCGGCGCACGACAAAAACTACATACCAGCCGGTACAAATCAGTAACTCCACTTTGAGTAGCTGACGTTTATTGAGTAATTGATGTCCTAGCAGTAATTACTATTCTGATGCCGTTTTGCAGAAGAGGAAACAGGCTCAGAAACGCAGTGACTCAGCTACCGTCACACAACGAGAAGCGTCAGGTCTGCGTCTGTCTGCCTTGAAAGATTGCATTTTTCTTTAAAACAGTGTAAGCTTACAAAATTTTGGACTCTTGACAGAACTTGTTACACCCGTGTTAAAAAGTGTAAAAGGGCGTTCAGGGAAAACAAATCTCCCTCCTATCCCTGTCCCCGTTTCCTGCCCGGAGGCAGTGACAATGACCCGTCTTGGGTTTGTTTTTCCAGACGCCTACATGTTTTAGTAACATTACCCGCTGTTTTCACCGTTCTGTGTATTACTTCCCCTGACTTAACAAATCCTTTAGAGATCTTTTTATTTTACTTTACACGTAGGTCTGTATCATTCTTTTTAAGAACTGTATCATGTTCCCTTGAATTAGCAATACCATAATTATTTACCTAGGCACCTATTGATGGATGTTGAGTTGTTTCCCAGTTTTATTTTTACCACTCTGTTGGCATAGCTTTCTTGTGAAACCCCGTATTTAGATGAGAAGGTTGTCTGGCAGCTTGTGGGGCTCAGCTCGGAGGGCCAAAGCCCCAGAGATCTTGCCTTGCAAGAGCCCGGGGCGTCGGAGAGGACCACCGCCTTCGTCCATCTTCCTCTGCCTTTCCGAGGGCCCGCATCCATCAGGGGCTCACGATTTATCAATTTCCAGCACTGTCAGGCACACTTTGTGTCTGTGCCTTTATTCTCATTTATCTTTGAAGGCAAGCATGTGAATCAAGTGGGATGTTTATCCTCTGTTATAAATACGGCAGCCGAGACACAGAAGGGTCTAGCCCCACTAGCCTCCTCATTATGCTCCACCGCGGGACCGGGCCCCCTGCCCATCAGCTTTCTTCTGCTCCAGGCCCCTTGCTTCCTGCAGGGCCTTTGCTCCTGCTGTCCCCTCTGCCTGGAATATCACTCTGGGCCCAGGTAACTCACTCCTCAATATCAACTCATCACTTCTCGGGAAGCCTTTCTGATGCTCCGACAAGGTCACAGTTTCCATATTGAGTAGGATGCTTGGATGTGTCTCTCCCTTCTTCCCTTAACATAGTTTATCTGTCACTGAGCAGGATCTGCCTCCCCTGCTCCCCGAGGGCAAGTTCCGAGTCTCTTGCTGTTCCCCGCGAATCCTAGCGATTCACTTAGCAGGTGCCCAATGAATGGGGGTTGGCTTGTGGAGTGAATAAGTGAGTGAGTAAACGAATGAACAAATGAAAGGCCACAGGCATTCTGGGCAGAGTCCTGTTGTTCCCTGGGCCCCTGTGACATGCAGGCCCACCTGCTCTCCTCCAAGCCACACTTCACTTCAAGTCTGAATGCCCTTCAGGGCAGCGACACCCATGCGCACAGAGGTAGCTCTGATTGTCGGGGCAGATTGTGATGGCCAGAGATAGGAAAGAGTAAAGCTGACATAAAGGACCTGAAGGCTGCTGGGAAAAGCTGGCCATTTGGGCAGTGGCCCTCAAGGGGACCCCTTGACCTTGCCGTTATTGCCTCGGGTCCACTCTGACCACTCCCCAGCGTCAGGGCTGGGGCGAAAGGAAGGAGGAATTTCAGCTGCAGGTCTGGAGCCTTCTCCTCCCATCACGAGAGCATCTGTCTGGGAATCTCGGCCTCTCCCCATCACTTCCACTGGGCCTGGCTGCCTGCCGACCCTGGCTCCGACTTCCTCTCAGACCAGCA
The DNA here is from genome assembly GCF_902729225.1 of Pteropus medius. Lineage (NCBI taxonomy): Eukaryota > Metazoa > Chordata > Mammalia > Chiroptera > Pteropodidae > Pteropus > Pteropus medius. The sequence continues at coordinate 11,936,511 of NW_024349798.1, forward strand.
GTGTTTGGGCACCTCGAGGGCAGCACTTGGGAACCCCCAGTTTCCTCCTCTGTCACGTGGGGTGGAATGTGGCAGGCGGCAGCTGCCAGCACAACAGCTCAGCGGCGGGCGTGTGGCACGGGCCCCGCCCTGTTTCATCTCTGAACCCCAGTGCCTAGCACGGCACCCTGCACGTAGTAGGTGCTCACTAAATGTTTGCTAATTGAGAACTTCCTTTTCATAGAGCAGAAAATGACTGCACGAACCAAATAATCAGTTTTTTAAATGGTAGGCACATGAACAGTTTCTTCTCAGTGTTATGTTTTTATAATATTATAGACTTTTTTAAGAAAGAACTTTACTTTTCTGTGAGTTAATAATGCTATAAGGTAATATTTAGATATGTTCCAAAGCACCTTCACATATATTATTAATTATTTTTTTACAGCTTTATTGAAATATAATGGACATTAGTTGCTCATATTTACATTGTACAATTCAATGAGCTTTTTTCATTTATAGTTGGCATACAATAATATATTAGTACAGCCCAGTGATCAGAGATCTATATAACTCACAAGGTAATCACCCCACTAAACCTAGTACCCCTCTTCTTTCTTACATATTTATTACAGCACTGTTAACTTTTTCCTCATGCTACACTTTATATCTCCATGCCTATTTGGTAACTATCCATTTGTACTTCTTAATCCCTTTGCCCTTTTTTAATGTCCCCTGCAACCCTCCTCCCGTCTAGTGGCCATTAAAACATTCTCTGTATCTCTGAGCTTGTTTTCATTTTTATTGTTGTTGTTTATTTTGTTCTTTAGATTCCATATGTGCGTGAAATCATGTGACATTTGTCTTTCTCTCTCCGACTTTTTTCGTTCAGCACAGTGCTCTCTAGGTCCATCAAGGCAATATCTTTTTCCATCCATTTTAGTCTCTGTGTGTCGAGTCTTGTTTCCTTATCCATTCAGCCACTCTATCTTTTGGTCGGAGCACTTAATTCTTTTCCATTTGTACTAGTTGATAGGTATGTAGTTATTACCATTCTTTATTCCTATTTTTGGTACATGTTTTTTTTTTCTTAAAGAAGTCCCTCCAACATTTCCTGTATTACTGGCTTGGTGATGATAAATTCCTTTAGCTTTTTTTTTGTCTGGGAAGCTCTTTATCTGTTTTTTGTTTTTTTGTTTTTTTGTCTCTAAATGATAGCTTTACTGGATAAAGTGTTCTTGGTTGTAGATCCTGGGTTTTCATCACTTTGAATATTTCATGCCAAGCCCTTCTGTCCTGCAAAGTTTTTTTTTTTTTTTTTGAGAAATTAGCTGCCAGTCCTATGGGAGCTCCCTTGTAGGTAACTGCTTTTTTCTTGCTGCTTTTAAGATTCTCTCTTTGTATTTAACCTTTGGCATTTTAATTATGATGTCTCTTGGTGTGAGCCTCTTTGGGTTCATCTTTTTGGAGACTCTCTGAGCTTCCTGGGGTTTTATGTCTATTTCCCCCTGTGGTATAGGATGCGAATGAATGCTGGTTTTTTGTTTTTTGTTTTTTTCCTCTTAACAGGTTTCGATTACAGCCCTGAAAATTTCTGGGAGAACAGCTCCTATTTTGAATAATAAATGGAGACAGGGAAGTGGAGCCTTGTAAGATGAGAGATGTAGAGGTCAGTTAAAGCCACAGTGCAGGGAAAGCAGAAGGCAAGCAGCTCATTACTGCAGGTTCGCTTCCTCCTCCCCCCGCCCCTGCCGAGGGAAGCAAACTTGGCTTCACTTTATATAAGTGAAGTTGAATTTCTCTTTTCGCTGTGCCTTTGGTGGGTCTGTTTCTCTGTCCCAAGTACCCTTTAAGTGGATCGCCTCTACGTAAGCCGTAAGCCGAAGAGATGGCCCAGTGTGGTCTGACTGGAATCGCTGCCCTGACTCAAAGCGTCAGCCTGTCGGCTTGATCCTGTCATCACTGCTGTCCCCTCCCCCGTCCCTTGCCTGTCAGCCAGTCACCTTGTGCTCAGTGTTGGCATTGCATTTTTTAACCTCTCGTTCTCAGAATAACCCTGTAAAATTTATATTTAGATCCATTTTTCAGCTGAGCAAACTGAGGTACACTGTGGTTCCAAGACTCACCCCAAGGTCCACAGCTTCCCCGTAGCAGCTGTGTGCTGCGGATCCAGGACTGTCTCATTCCTTAACACCGCACAGCTTGCTCTTCTGTTTTTCTTCCCTTCCTTTCGTTTCTAGAAAAACTTGGTGTCTGTTGTGCTCCAGTCACAACACTCTGGGTGGTTTAAAAGACTCAGATCCCTGATGGAAGGAACTTGAACGTGTTAGATGGAAGTGCAATGCCAACACTGAGCACAAGGTGACTGGCACTCCAATGGGTTTCTTGGCTGTAGCACTTCCCCCTAGGGTGCCTCATGGCCCCCAAAGGGGCTGGATATAGCGTGCATTACTTCCCAAAGTTATTTTCCCCAGGATCATCTTTTCTGTGATGATTTCCAAGGACTGCGTGTGGGAAAATCGGGGCCAAATCACGTATCATGTTGGTTACTCAGGCGTCAGCTGGCAAGGAGATCATGGAAGCCAAGTTCGTCTCAGGGGCCTGCCCCAGCATGGGACCCGCAGGGCTTGGAGAAGCTCTGACCTTGTGTGGCCATGGGGTGCAGTGAGCCTCCCACACAGTTCCCCCGGGGTGAGTGACAGGCCAGTGTTCAGTCCTGGTCCAACTGGCCTTCCACTAACTCTCCAGATGGCCCGGGTCTCAGTCACAGCACCGGATCTCCAGGCGCTCTGGGCCTTTCACATTGCCTATCAAAGAGCAGGTTGTTCTGGATCTGTCTGTTCTCTGTCTTGCTGTCTGTTTCTGTCTCTATTTTTTATCGGTCTCTTAGTTTCTTCTTTTGTCCCTGTGTGCTTCTCTCTTTTTCTCTCTGTCCACCGCTCTCTCCTGTTTCTCTTTGTTCCTCACTATCTGTCCTTTCTCAGTCTGCCTCTGTCTTTATCTCGGTCTCTCTGTCTCTCCCCATGCATGAGTCTCTCTCTGCAGACGTCTCACTGTCTCTTCCCTTCCTGTTATCTCTAGTTTCATAAACCTGTGCATCACTCGATGGCATGATAATTGCTCTTCATTACAATTGTCTTGAAAAACTGAATATCCTTTTCATTTCCTCTTCATCATCCAAGACTTTCGTGTTTTGCACGGGGTGTCTGTCAAGCGGCTTCCGGTAGAATCTAGTTCCATGAAAGCCTTTGCGGACTGTCCCCTCTTGTCCCCTCCTCTCCTGAGCACTGGGCTAGTCCCTCCTCTGTGTTTCCGAGGCACTTCGTGCTCCAACCTTTGTCACTCTGTATTATTACTTTGTGTTAAATTTTTTTTTCACCTGTTGACTGACGGCCTCCCTGAGACAGGGACTATGTGCTCATTTCCCTCTTCTCTGAGGCTGGCGCACATAGTCGCTCGTGGAGCACACGAGGTATGAATCTGACCATGCTCCTGTAGTAGCTATGGTAACACTGCGTTAGCCAAAGCGTTCTATCATCTGGAAAGGTGCCTTCCCGAGTCCTGCTGGGTAGCAGAGACCTGCTGTTAGCCCTTGCTATAAGCGGCTTGGCGTTTCCATGGGACACCTTCCCTCCGCTGCGGAAATGGCTGAGTTGGTAGGAGAGGAAGGCGGGTAATGTAAAATTCAGGGGCGAGAGGTGGGAAAAAACTCATCCTAAGTTTTGTAATATGGCTCACTTTGAAATAAAATGCTTCCTGGGTCTTTCTTTGTATCTTTGACACCTTCAGAGGGAGTGATCTTGTTTGAGGGCTGATGCTATTTTAGTACAGAAGCTTAATAAGAAATCTACTTTTCATCCGGATGGCACTTGCCGAATAGCTAATGATCAAGTGCCAGATCGTCTGTGGTGACACAGCAGCTCTAAACATCGCATGCAGGTTACAGGAGGCTTTTGAATTTGGCACTTTGGACATCTACCATCTTGAAGGAGATTCTTTTTTAAAATGCTACTTGAGAGAGGCTACTAAAATAATGTCTCACGTAGAGGCTTAGCTCAGAGGTATTAGTATTTGACACAAAGTCATCTGGAAAGATGCTTGCACAACCCACTTTAAACTTCTCGGTGCCGGGGAAGAAAAGCCCCTCTTTGGGCCCGGCCATGATTTTCCATCCATGGGCAAACTCACCCAGTGACCACAGGCGCCTTGATGTTCAAGCAGCTGCTTCCTGCACCGCGGAGGGCTCCCAAGTCACAGGTCTTTCTTCCCGCACGTGCCTGTGTTCAGCTCCTGCTCTGGTTCATGCCTGGCCTGCTCATCACCATGGGTTTTTGGGTGCCACCGGGGAGCTTCGAAGGGCTACAGTGTAGGGTTTGGGTGGGCAGAGCCTGGCTCCCCAAGGCTTATGGATGCAGAACTTTGAAAATACATTTCCGTTAAGATCAGAGTTTTGTGCCAGTTGTCTTAAAGCTGGTCCCACATTGATGTAAATGGGAAGCGTTTGCAAGGTCCCAAATCATCAAGGTGCTCCACACTTTGTGCTCCGTGGTGACCAGCTGTGGGTGAGGGAGGACTTTTCTGCACCTGCTTAGGCCGCCTTTGGTTGTTGCTTGTGTTTGGTGCGGTGGCTCATGCAGAGTGTGGGACACACTGCGGGGATGTGGCGTCACAGACAGGACGGACTCTGCCCTTGACAAGGTCAGAGACCAGAACACGTTTGGTGTGGCTCGCGTCTCTCTGGTTTGACTGCATTGTGACTTAGCTTTGAGACTGAGGTCCAGATATCGAAGCCAGGATTATGTGACAATCTTCTACCCCCATTTTTCTGACCCTGCCTTCTCCAGCAGGGCTTTGGGAACGCTTGGTGTGAGTTTGCTGCTCCAGGCCCACTGCCAGGACAGACGCTCTTGGATGTGCTCGGTGCTCACAGGCCCTGAGTGCCCCTTTGCTTTGCCACCAAGTCCTCCCTGAAATGAGCTCGCCCTTCCTTCTTCCGTTCTCATCTGACCCAGGTGCTCAGGTTTGGATGAATCACAGTCTTGCACCCATGTCACATGCTCATTATTGCCACAAACCAGGCCTGCTCTGTTTATTTGATATATCAGCTCTCTCTTTGCCTTCTGTGGAAGATGCTCCCACCCCCACCTCCCTCAGGGAGCGACTTCAAGACCCCGGGTTGCCTGGCTCCTGACCCCTGGGTATTTCCTTGGCGTGCAGGTTCCTGTGACTGGAGCAACCTCATGGGACCTGTGTCGGCTGCTCTGGGATCAGACCTCTCTCCCAGGCGATCAGGCTGCAGCAGTGTCTTTGACTCATTTCCTTTGTGTCACCCTCAAAACGTAGGCTCCCCCGGCCTCTTCCTTCTGTCCCCGCCTTGCCGTGTAAATCTTACCAAGACATATCCATCTAAATCCTAATCTAATTTATTCTATTTGTTAAATTAATATACACAGTATTTCTAAGGATTCATAATAACCACATGATTACACTTACAAAATTCATCTAAGTATAGGTACTTATAACTTAATTTAATGTTTCTTTCCCCATGGTAATAGAATTCCCTTCTGATTAATCTTAGCTACCCCGCCAATTGCATATGACTTTCTACGTTCTTTTTCAAAGATTTCTTCTTATTTTTTATAATTATAAAAAAGTTAAAGATGCATCTCTACTTCCTTCTCTCCACACCCATCATTAACTTAGGGCTGAGTTGGGAAGTGAGCAATTTTGAGTGCCATCTGACCATCAAAGGGATCTTACAGTTTGTGCTAGAAGCTTTTTTCATGTCCTTGAAGTAGATTTACATAATCTTCCAGTAAAAATAAATGCTGTTTTGCTGTGTTTCATGGAGTTTGAGTCCTTTTCCAGCTGGTTTGTGGAATCCAGAGCCTGTTGTGTGTAGATTATGTTGCTGTCTCTTCCAAGAGACCAGCTGTTATGTGATTGGATTGGGACAGAGGCATCTTGGCAAAGAGAGCCCTGAGTAAGTTGCCCCAAACCAAACTATGGACTCCCTTCCCCTGTTCATTTGGGAATGACCTCTTCTTGAGAGATGGCATCCTGGAATTGCCCAGAAGGTATCTACACCTTCTTGCCCCTGGGGTCTTTCAGAGCTAGTGCTCTGGTCTTGAGGGTAATGATTTTGTTGACCAGGGTTCAAATGGTGTTCGCTCAGATAGTCAAAAACTATGGGCCTTCTCCACATCCAAGTTTGTGGTTATGGTTTAAGATGAGACTGATGTGGCCAAGTCAGGCATCGGAGATCTGACTTGGCTTTTGATGAAGTCAGAAACATCAGGTCTCCTTAGATTTTTATTCATTTTCCGGAAAAGTGGCTTTTTTTCTTTTTGCTGTCCAGGAGTATCATCGCCTCTGTCGGCATGAGTGTGCGTGCCTCCGATGGGCATCGCCTCCCGCCCCGTTACAGTGAGGCTCGCAGCCAGGTGTTGCTCCCAGTGCTTTGCCGCAGTGCAGAGACATTTTGGCTTTGTTTTAAAAGTAATCTGGTAGATGCTGAAGCAGGACCGGACTCTCCCCTTCTTCCTCACCTCTCGCTGTCGGCCCTTTGGCCGCAGAGTCCCGCCCCTTACCATTTGCTCTTGTTCTTCCTTCTGCTTGCAGTGTCTTATTTCTCTACCTTTTGGCTTTCAGAAGACGTGCCTTAAATTTTTTCTAAATTACATAAATAATCGAAGAACATATTTTTGAAAGAAATAATAGACAATCAAATAAAGTGCAAAGTACCAGCGTCTCTCTCCTAGTGATCTCTACCATGAAGAATTTGGTGTATATCCTTCCAGATGTTTTTGTGCATTTACATACAGAGGGGCATATATATATATGTTATGTTAATAACAGGTAAGTGTATTAACATAAGTGGCATCATTTATACTACTCATCTGGTTGAGATTTGGCTTTCTTTGTGTGTTGGCTTTCCCTTCCTTCTTTCAGATCTTCCCCATCCTTCAAGGTCCAGCTCCTTCCTTAAGGAAGCCCTTAGGGGTCCTGTCAGTCTGAGTTGTTTTTGTTTTTAACTTCCTCTAATCTCTCCCTCTAGGCCGCCCATTTCGTCTACTTTTCCTACATTGTCCTTTTATTACTAATTAATTTGTTCTGTTGAACAAATTAATTTTCTCTGTCCTTAAGAAGTTTGTTGTCCAATGGAGGACACAGACACATAAACACATAATTGCAATGAAATGAGTATGACGAGGGTCTGGCAGACAGTAGGCTCTTGAAACGTATTTGTTGAATGAATGAATGAACGAAGAAGAAATCGAGTTTTGCCAGTATTGAGAATAATGATTGCACAATAAATAACTGCTGGGTTTGGTCACGGAAAGCTTCAAAAGGGAGATGTTTGACTTGGGTTTTCAAGGATGACTAGGAGTTGGTCAGGAAGATGGGCCTGGGAGGCAGGGAGATTGGCAGTGTGAATCAGCATGCTTTGTTCGTGGATATTATCATCCACTGGTTTCACAGGTGTATATTTTGGCTTTTCCATCCCATAATGAAGTCCTTAAAAGTGGGAGTGGCATTTACACTTCAGCTTACGACAACAGGTACCATTGACTGAGTGCCTATCACGTACCGAATCCTTTCCCATGTCTTTTACATGTAGTAGCAATTCCGTGATGTAGGCACTCCTGTCTCCATTTTAGAGATGAGGAAACTAAGGCACAGTGAGACAGATAATGCCCCCAAGTCCTCATGACTCATAAGTGATGGAGCTGGTAAGTCTACTTTTTCAGTCTTCACGTCCTCATCTTTGAATGGGACTGGTGATGCCCACCAGAGAGCATTGTATGAGGTCTGAATTAAATGAGATAATGCCTCTAAACCATCCAAAGTAGGGTGTCCAGTACCACCGTGTCATAACCTGAGTACAGTGGGGCTCCCTCCCCTGCTTTATTTTTCTCCATAGCATTTAACACCACTTGGTGTGGAGTTGTTTATTTGCTGTCTCTCCCATTGTCCATTTTATACTTGAATGTTTCCCAAGTGCCTGGTAGAGAGTATTAAATATTTATTGAATGAATGAGTGAATGAATGAATGAATGAATATTACTTCTCACTTCTCTCACCATAGCATTCTCACTGGATGCCCAGAAAATACTAGATGAATCTGACTGTAACTAAACATTCTTTGTCAATTCTACAAACCAACAAGGGACCATGAATTTATTTGTCACAAGACGATCAACATTGTTGTTTTCATTTTTTATTTGCTGTCATGCGGAAGAAGCTATCATATGTCTCCTACCCTGATTTTCCTGATGTCTCAATTTAAATGGTTTCCAATTTGGGTATGAAATTACCCATCAGTCACGGAGAGACTGTGGCTGTCGGGACAAGCCAGAGCTTAATTGGAGAAGCTACTGGTGGAAGAACAAGGGCTAGAGAAGATTCGCCCCCTGTGCCCCGAGCCCCCTCTGCAGTATCACGTCCACTCTGGGACAGGGGTCCGAATCGTGCCCATCCCCCAAGATCCAGCAGGGATGACACCTTATTTATTCATTCACTGGATGCATATTGTCAGGTGCTGACCTGGGCACTGGCGATCAGAGAACAGGCCTTGGACTGTCTCCTGGACCCTTTTCCTCCCAGTGTGGGGGAGCAGACCCCATGTGAGCTGAGCTGTGATGCTGGAATCCAGGCCCTTGCCGGAGCTCGGAACCTCAAGCACCTGCTGCTTAGAATCTCTGTATTCTGGGGAGTCAAGCCGTGCGGCTCGTCCAGGCAGACGGGTCTGCCCAGTCCTCAGGTCTGTGCTTCCCGAGGTGGGAGGCGTGTCGCCCGGTAGGAGGCAGGGTGAGCCCCGGTGGTTCAGGAGTCGGGCGCTGAGAACGTGGACTCGCTGCTCGTGAGGACAAGCTGTTCCGTTTTCAGTTTCCTTCCAGCAGCGCTGGTGCCGTCTCCAGGCCGTGCTGGTGCGTATCCCGCGCTTCCGACTCCCCGACAAAGCCGGCGTGGGCTCAGGGTCAGGGTGCTGGTCGGCCAAGGTACTGAGACACTTGGATGCCAGGGCTCAACCCCAGACTAGCTGAAGGAGAAGCCCCGGAGTGGGGCCTTGACAGCCCCAGTTGCCTTGGCTCATCCGACACAGCGGGGGGCGAGAACCGCTGACACTTAGAACTCAGTCAAGGTGCGTTTTCATTGCATCCCATTTGCTTTCTATATATGGCAAGGGAAATTAGTTTTCTATGTGCTCGGGTGATCTTTTTAAGCACATACTGTAAGAAAAACGGTGAGTTGATCTGAGAAATAACATTAGTAAACGGTAGTGCAAGTGGTACGTGAACGTAGCAGAACCGTGGTGGTGCGCCAGGGGGCGCTGTGGCCCGGGAAGTACGCCTCTGCAGTTTACCCCACGATCCAAGTTTTAGACCCCGTTATTTTTGGTTCCACGTCCCACTTCTTTGTTACTTCACTGGCAAAGCAAGTCTCATGGACAGCTCTCACTGCAGGTGGGTGGGAAATGCAGTCTTTCCAGGCACCTGGACAAAGCAGAGTTATCTGCGGGCGACCCCGATGACTCCCACGGTGGGCAACCTGCTCCCCCCACCCCTGGGGTGGTTATGAGGAGTCAGTCAGAGGACACGGGCAGAGTTCTGGTGCTGGCACCTAGTTAGCACTCACCAAACCGTGGTGCTGGTGGTGGCTATGGTGGCCGTGGCAACGATGCCGATTAGAGGCAGAGCTTCCCCGGGGCCCATAGTTTCCATTTCTTTGTCTTACTGACCTGTTCATTCAGTCCACATGTGTCATTCTCAGTCTCCTGAGTTCCAGGTACTGTGCTTTGAACTGGGAATCAAAGAAATCTGATGTGATCTTGAGTCCTTAAACTGCTCACAGTCTCTCCTTGGTGCCAGGGCTATCCCCTGGGTATTCATTTTCAGGGCCCGGCCTGCCTAGGAAAACTTAAAGCATACAATAAAATAAATGCCAGAGCTGGGAGGGATCATCATTTCCATATCAGTTAGGATGCTTTCAGTAGTAGAAACCCAGCCCATGCCAAACCGGCCTTAGCAAAGCAAAGAATTTGTTGCGTTGGATAACTGTGAAATTCAGAGCTAGGTGAGCAGTGATGCTGGGCTGCTCATCCTCCCAGTCATTGGGGAAGAACGAGCCTGTCCCACCTTGCCAGCAAAATCCCCAAGGTTCACTCTGATTGAACCAGCTTCATTAGTTTACTAACCAGTCTTGAACCAGTCACTGTGGCCACAAAAACAGGATATGCTGATTGGCCCGAGTTATTTTGTGCCCACCTATGGATCAGGCGTGAGGTTCAGGCGACACAAATCCTTTGTTAGGGTGATTTCCCAGGAGGGAGATGTATGCCAGGCAGGAAACAGCCACAGTCCACCCCTTTATCCTGCCCCTTCCTTTCCTCAGGTAAGACGTGGAAGCTCAGAGCAGGGAAGTGATTTGGCCGATGCCACTCAGTATGTTGGAAACAGAGGACCAGGCTGTGGGTCTAGGACTATTCCCTTTTGTGCCTTTGATAGTTTCAGACACATCTCAAAGTCATCACTTTCAAAGGGGTTGGGGAAACATTGCACTTTGGGAGATGATTATAAAATGGATGTTAAATTGAGTTATACCTGTCATCTTTAATTAGCAAAACTCATCATTTATTGCTTATTGATAAAAGACAGATGGAAAATTAGGCAGATCTCTCCTTGGCAGGACAGCTTCTGTCTGATCTCGGGGGAATGGTTTGGCATTCTAATTGAGAATGTTGGTGACTGGCTTCCTAAATCATCAATGCCAGTGATTAGCTGGTTGTGGGAGGCACTAGTGTATGTGTGTGTGTGTGTGTGTGTGTGTGTGGCAGAGGGCGGGGGGCGGGGGCTGTTAATATTCACGGCAGTATTTTTGGGAGGTACTATTACTTCTAGTCTTCAGGATTGAACCTCACAGAACAAGTTGTCCAGGAGGTGGGTTCTGCAGTATGTGCTTGAGGACAGAGAGCTCAGCTCCAAGAATTCTTTCTCATTTTCTGCCATCAAAGCTATAATGTTTTAGTTTTACACAGTGGAACTCCTAGGGCTAATTAACTGCCTGTTACCCCCCTACTCACCCACCTGGCATCTCCAAGAGCTGACAGCATAGTGGATCGGGCTGGGAGAGTGAATTTAGAAAGTGATTTGTACCTCCGTTCATCATGTTCCTCATGCAAGAACGTGTCCTCTGGCCACCCCTACCCCAGCCTCCTGTAATGGCCGTCCCTGCCCGTGAGTAATGTTCCGACCCAGCCTTATCCATTCCTACACAAGAGCACCTCGTCTGTGTCCTCATAGGGACACAGTGCACCGGACTCTGTTTCCATTCTTTCACTTAATCCATGACAAGTCCGGAGGGAAGTGATATTTCCCCGCTTTATAACTGAGAGGGAGGCTCGGAGAAGTCAGGTGCCTTGGCTGGGATGGCGGAGTCAGAGGGCAGGCCTAGCTGGACCCGTCTGGCACCAAGGCTGTGCTCCCTCAGGACGGCGTTCTAGCCAGCACGGACTCGGCCCACACTGCCCGGTTGTGCTCCTGGCTCTGTACTTACAACCTGTGACCTTGAGCAGGTTAAGTCAACTATCTGGGTCTCAGTTTTCCCATCTGTGAAGTGAGGGTGATCATAGTGTCAGTGACCCCTTCAGATGACGATGTATATAAAATGCATAACACAGGGCCTAGCACTGAGCAAGAGGTCAAGAAATGTAGCAAACATATTCTCCTCACAGTTCTGGAGCCTCGAGTTCGAAATCGAGGTGTCAGTCCCGGCAGGGCCGCGCTCCCTCTGGCTCTGGGGGAGGGGCCTTCCGTGGCTCTTGCAGCTCCTGGCGGGTCCTGGCGTTCCTTGGCTCGTGGCCACATCATCCCAGTCTCTGCCTCTGTCTTCACACGCCGCCGCCTCCTGTGTCTCTCCTCTGTGTGTCTCTTGTAAGGACACTTGTCATTGGATTTAGGGCCCACTTAGATAATCCAGGATGATCTCATCCCTAGATCCTTAACTTAAGTACATCTGCAAAGATCGTTTTTCCAAATAAGGTCACATTTACGGGTTCCAGGGCTTTGCGTTTGGGCATACCATTTTGTGGGCACCAGTTAACCCACTGCAGCTGCTATTATTATAAATATATTTTTTGCAAGGCACAATACGTGAATACATTCTCAATGCAGACATTCAGACATTAAGTTAAAATCTCTTTGCTATCACCCTCAATTTCATTCCCCTCCCTAGAGATAACCGTCCGGATGTTTCTGTTCATATAGAAAGGTACATGTCACCGTGGATTGTTACCCTGTGGCCAGGTACCAGGATAGGTGATGGACATTCCGAGTTAAGGCACAGCCTGGTGCTCAGTCAACTTCTGAGGAAGTAGGAAGTGATCGATGACCTCCACGCATATAGGGGGGCCTTTAATAGACACATACAAAATGCTATGGAAGCGTTCGGCTCTCCTCGCAAGGTGGGACATCAGGTTCAAAAGGCTTTACTCAGTGGGGGCCATCTGAGCCTCGTAGGGTTTGAAAGATGCAAACCTTGAAAGGTACATGTCCGGGGAATTGTGTAAGGAAGGAACCTGGAATGGATGTGGGCACGCCTGTGGCAGAAAGTGGAACTCGATGTCTACTTCCTGAAGGATGCTGCTGAGGGCTGTCATACTCCAGGAGCTGGAGCCGAGGTTTGCGGACCCCCGGTGGGGAAGCGTGGGGTGAGGGGTACCAGGCTTAGGGGCTGGGAAGCCTCAATCTCCGCCCTGGTAGGTTTTCCCCAGTGACACACCTTCCCTTGCAAGCTCACGAAGGGCTGTTCTGTTTGCAAGAAGACAGCATTTGGGGTGACAGCCAGGGCAGGTACCTTCTGTTGTCCTCTCAGTCCGATGTCTCCAGCAGCTCAACCCAGATAGAGCAAAGCCACTCCCGTTTGCCATAATAAGCGCGTCAGACCTGCCGCTTGAACCTTCTCCACGCTCCTAATGCTCGTGGGTGCTGCCGATGGGCCCCGGCTACTTTCTGAGGGGCAGGTCCTGCTGTGCTCACGGTGTTTTTAAGGAAATCCTACATTCACTCTCAGTTATCCCACAGTCGTAGCGACAGAGGGTTTGGATTCTCGAGTTTGCACAACTCTGCATTTCTTTGGCATCTTCTGGTGGCTGCGTGCCTCAGTTTCTCTGGTTGTTCATTGGGAGTGAAGAGTGAAAGGAGAGCAAATGAGGCCGTCTGTTCAGCGTTCTCTAAACCTTCTCATTTAAATAAACCGTGCGTGCGCAACCCTAAGAGAAACTCTTCCTTCGAAACACGATACAGGAAGCGGATCAGAGTGGACCCTGCTCTGGTCGAAGAGTGGGGGTGGGGGTGGGGGTTGTTACGTTTATTTTTCGGAAGGGTAACAACTCATGTACATGATAAAAGCTTATAAAGTATAAAGTTTTACAGTAAAAATAAACCTTCCTCTTGCCTCTGACCCTCGCTTCTCACTGCCCTTCCCTCAAAAGAATCCACAGTTGGCAGTTTCTTGTGTGTTTTCAGAAGTGATTAATGCGATCCAAGCTCATAGGCACATCCGTCTCCCAACTCGGTAAGGAAAATAGTAGCTTGCCTGACATGCTGTTTTGTGTCTTGCTTCTGTCACTTGACGTTATGTCTGAGAGATCAGTCCCTATTAGCAGCAGAGATCTACGCTTCGCCTTCAGTAGTTGTACAGTCTGGCTCTGGCTGTGGCGATATTTTACATAACCATTTCATTACTGTTTCCAGACTTTTATTGCCTTAAATGGTGTTGCGGTAAAAGTCCCTGTATACATGTCTTTGTGCGTGTGTCATCCATGTGTCTTAAATACTTGGAGAGAAACTAGATGTTCACCTTAGTAAATGAGTAGATTAGATATTTCTCATACCCCTTCCCTCCTCCAACCGTCCATCCACCCGTCTGTCCATTTGTGCATCTGTATATCTTTCCATCCAGCGGGAACATTCATCGAACAATCACTATGTGCCTAATACTGTCTTGAGCTCTGAGAATATTGTCCTCAAGACTCTCATAGTCTTTTGAGAAAAACAGACACATCAAAAACTAATTCACAGTCCTGGGATAGTCTGCATTTATGCAAGCTTTGGGTTACCCAGAGGATGGAACAAAAACCTCTTTAAAACTCTCATTTGCAAGTTCTTTACTCCCAGCAGAGAGTCTTAGACCTCAGCTGATTTTTTAAATCACATGCGGCTCGGGTACCTCTAACTGTATGTTTTTAAAACACAAGAACAAATTAACAAAAACAGATGAACACAGAGCCCTGGAAGTGGTCCCCCCGAAGCTGGCTGCCCCCTGGAGGCGAGAAAAGCCGAGGCCTCGTTGACGCTCAGAGCCCCAGGCCTGGGCCTGTCCGTCCTCCGGCTTGGCCAACCAGGCTGCAAGTCAGGGCCGTGTCAGTCCACGTTTCGTTCCTTGTGAAACGTGAGATGAGAAAGCAGGGGTGTTGTTGCGACGGGAAGTGGCGGTTTTTGGCAGTGCAAAATGAGAGCTAATTGCTAAAGGGAAGGCTATTCGAAAAGAGAGACGAGTGAGAAAGTGACTCCGGGAAACATAAGTTATGGTGTCATTTCATGATCGGGACAGAGATTTGCTGGCCTGTATTGTCTGCCTGTTGCCTTTTCTCTTGAGCAGTGAATCCGAGAGCCCCGTAATTAGAAGAGGGAGAAGGCGATTCTCTGCCTCTGCTCCCTGTCATCGCCAAACTAATTTACCCATCTCATGCGCAAGGGTCGCGAATTTGCTACAAAGCAGTTTAAAAGTGGGTTGACATTTCAGTGTGGAAATGTAGCTTGCATTATCATTCATTCATGAATTCAGCCGCAGATATTAATTCAGTGCCCACAGTGGGCCAGGTCCTAGGCGAGCGAGCTGCCGTGTGTCACGGTGCATGAGCGCCTGTAGAGAAGCTGCAGTCGAGATCGCAAGGAGGGGACCAGTTCACAGGTGACCCCGAATGGAGTAATTGCCAGCTGAGCAACGCAAACGGTAGAGGGTGGCAGTAGAGGGCCTGTTTAGTCTTTGTCATCAAGGAAGGCATCTTTTAGCTGGGTCTTAGAGGAAGAGAAAAGAGCCAGCCATGCGAAGAGGTTCGGGCAGGAGGGGAAGGGAACGTGGCTTGCTTCCCAGCATTTGACGATTAAATGAGAGAATACATCGGCACGTAGTAGGTGTTCAGCACACAGTTGACCTCACCTCCCCAGCCCCACCACCTTTGTTGGTTCTTTCCAATAGGACAGGCAGAGACTGGTTGTCATGGGGCAGGTGAGGAAGAAACCAAGGTCAGCTGAAGCCAAGTGACTTCTCTATGGAGCAGTGGAAGCCTGAGATCGGAGCTCAGAATATCCGAGTTTCCATTTGTCCCTGAGACCTTGTGGATTTGACTCAAGAGTCTGGATACACATTTGACTTGTGTATCCAGAGATGGAAAAGGACCTGTGGCTCCCAGGGGAGGAAGCCAGCCATCTTGGACTGGGCCACGTCTGTGGCTTGGCTTCCAGGCCTGGTGCCCACCAAACACCCTGCGGTGACACAGAAAACAGGCATTAAGAAGGGCTTAGGATTTCAGACCCAGCTGTGGACCTGCGCACACCTACTCTCGAGCGTTGAGTCCTCCCAGACTTTCTTCCCCCATCGGAGGTCTCTACACCGGTTGAGGTTCTTCACTGCATGTCTGGGTCACCTTATCCCCTGGGCTCCGCAGTGTGCAGGTGCAAAATGCAAAGAATAGGGACTCAGCAGTGGGAAGCAGTGTAGCCGAGTGGTGACCCGGACCACCTGCATTTAATCCTACCTTGGTCACTTACTAGCTGAATGACCTCAGGGAAGTTGCCTTTTGGGCTGTCTGTTGCTATATGTCAAACCACCCCAAAACCCAGTGGCTTAAAAAACACATTCACTTCCTTATCCGCCTTTCCCTGCACGCATGTCCTGCCACCTGGCCTCCCAGACCACAGGCCAGGTGTGAGCCGCGGTGTCAGGGAGAAGTGAATGAAGATGACCAGGCTGCCCATCACTCGTTTATGCCTCACGAGGAGGGTAAATCAGAGAGCAGGCGGCGTCCCAGAGCTGCATCCTCCACATTCCCTGGGGCTTCAGGAGGTCACGAGGGATGTTTGTGGCCAGTATCAAAAGAAAGTTTATTTTTCTTATAAAGTACTCTCTGCTCCACACTTCTTTTACCACCAGATTATGAAGTAAAACCAGCTTTCTGGATGATTTCTGTAAAACCCAGATGCTATGTAGTACCATTCTGCATGACAGCATAAAAAAACAAAATTTTCAGATGTTTAATAAGTCTGGCCATCAGTTATCATCATGCATTTGCAGTGGAGCCTGGCTCGATTTTCCAGATACATTCTTCAGAGGTCAGAAAGTTCACAGATTCTTTTGCCAGCCAGGCTCCCCGGAACTCATGACACATAAATGTCTCCTGGCTAGCTGATCCCAGTAATACCACGTAATTAGAAAAAAAATCTCTTAAGTTGGAAGG
The DNA here is from genome assembly GCF_902729225.1 of Pteropus medius. Taxonomy (NCBI): domain Eukaryota; kingdom Metazoa; phylum Chordata; class Mammalia; order Chiroptera; family Pteropodidae; genus Pteropus; species Pteropus medius. The sequence continues at coordinate 11,953,009 of NW_024349798.1, forward strand.
ATTTAGTAACCCCAGCTATTTCTATCCACTGTCCAAAAGGTTCCCTAAATATCAGCATCTTGAGGAAAAATGGATCTGTCAGGAAAATGCCTTCTTCTAAGAGGCAGTCATTTCTGAAGAAGCTCCTTGTTCTTAATCGTGGTAAAGCAATGTCCGTCCTTAGAAACCCTACCTTGTGATCCGCTTTGGTCCTTCTGGTCACCCTTTGCTTCTGCTTGGTGGGGCAGCCACAGAAGCTTCCTTCTTGAGAATGAGGGTCTCTGGGTACGAGCTCTGTTCCCTTCAGTCTGAAATGAGGCCACATGCCAAGGCAGTGTGATGACGGGCATAATGCTGCAGCTGGTGTCCTCAGGGTCCGTGTCCCTCCTCCGATCTGCTTACCCGATCCTCACATTATTCCAGGAGAGATGCAGCTGCTGAGGGGGAAGCTCGGAGGAGAGGAAAGGCCGGGAGCCGCCCTGCAACCCTGCCAGAGAAGGCACTAGAACCCTGGCTTTTTTCACAGGGTTCCACGAGAAAGCGCCAGGGGAGAGTAATGCCCTCCTTCACCCTCCTCCATGCCTGATGCATGAAAGCGTTTGAAAGCAAACCTCTCCCATCCGCTTTCTGCGTTCTGGCAAAATGCAGTGGGGGAGGGGTTTGAAAAATATATTATTTACTTTACATAGTAATACGATACACAACACACAACGCGTACCTGTGTGTGGTTACACGATGAATGCATCTTCACTGTAGAAAGTCCAGAAAAGTTCACGTATACAACCCCGACTCATCTGACTTCTGTCTGAGAACTCATTCCCACTCTCATCTCTCAGATCGATTTCATTCTAAGCTTGCAGATACGCGGGCCTCGTAAGTTCTCTTTAGGAAGCACACTGGGCATGTGCAGTCCCTAGCTGCTTTTTACAAAACAGACCAGGAGGTTTTTTTCTATGCCATCGAAATTTTATCAAAAGCACCCTTTTGGTGGGATTATACATTTTTATTTAAACTTTTGGATGGTAGTTCATTATTTTAAACTCCAATGATTTAAAAAGGTGTTCGTTGTATAGCCTCACTGCCAGCGCCATGCACCAGCTACCCGGCCCCGGCCCCGGCGCCCACAGGCTGCTCCTTCGATTGGTGTCTTGAGTTTCACCGCTCTCGACTCTTGATGCGGAAACAAACAAATACAGCTCGGAATTCTTAATGCTCTGTCTTTGCAGCGTGTCGGACCCACTGACTGCACCCTGCTTTTGCGTTCTCTTGATGATCCATCTGTCTCAGAGATCTTTTCGAAACAGCACATGCTAGCTCGTTCTTCAAAAGCACGTTTAAATTTTTTTTAAAGCAGTTCATTCAAAAGATGCCTTTTTCTTTTTAATCTTACAGAAAGATAACAAATGAAAAATAAGCCGCCTTTTCTCCTCGGTCACCTCTTAATCTATTTTCAGCGATAGCCACTTTTACTATTTTCTTACGTACTTTTCCAGAATTCTTTTTATGTTTGCACCCTCATGAGTGTGTGTGCCCCATTGTTTAACTCGGCCATCTCATGTGGACACGCCATAATTTTTTGAATTATTCCTCTGTAATTGGACCTTTAGGTTGTTTGCATTTTTCTTTTTTCTTTTTCTTTTTTTACTTGTCTGAGCAATGGAAAGAGGATTGATCTTCAATGTAATGTTGATGTCTTTGGTTGTTTCTTGTAGATAAATTCTGGAGAGTGAGCTTTCTGGGTCAGAGGATGTGGATGTTTTTAGGAATGGGGCCGGTTTCTCCTTGGGTTGGAAGGACTATCCCAACAGCAGCTTCTTACCAAAGTCTGCTGCCTGGAGCCCAGTTTAATTGCTTAGCTCCACACGTCTGTAACCCACTCAGGTCAGGTGCCTCTCCCTCTGGGCTGCCATATCCGAGGTGAGAGATACCCGCTGGGTTAGCAGGACAGATTGACGTCTGGTGTCAAGGATAACAGAACATACTGCTCTTATTTTTCAGTAATTGCCATATTATTATAGTGCATGAGTCGGTTACTGAGAACTTTCTACCTGCCGGGCACTGTTTTGCATACTCTATAGGTATTAACTCATTTTGTCCTCAGAATAACCCTGTGACTATTACTACCGCTGTGCCCACTTTACAGATTAGGTCAGCGTGACACAGAGAAGTCAGGGAGAAGTGGAGCTGGGCTCTGATCCTGAGCCATTTGGCCCCAGAGCACAGGCTCCTAAGTCGCTGGATTCTCCTGCCTCCAAAGAGAACCCACTGTTTCTTTAAGGCGTACCTCCTAGTGCCCCCTAACTCTCTGTGAGGGCAGAACTTCTTCATGTCTCGCCTCCTTACACTATTTAGCTGGCTTTCCTCTGGGAGAATTTGTAGCAGAAAAGCCTTTGAGGGCGGACAGACCGGGATTCGTGTCACTGCCTACATGTGTGACCACGGGCATCGTTTGCAGCCTCCCTGAGCCTCACCCTCCTCATCTGTGAAGTGGGTAGGGGGTGGATAGCACCCACCCCTGGGATTGTTCTCCAGGCTGATGAAGATCGTGGATAACATGAAACCTCAGAAATAAACGCTCTCTTCCCCACACTACCCCGCACCCTCTCTGTTCCACCTGGTTCCTCTTAGTTTTGATCCACATTCTGAAATTCTAGCTGGTTCAGATTCCATCAGCTCACAACAGGAAACTGACTCCCTGGGCGTGATAATATCCTCACCGTTTATTGAGCATCAACTAGTGCCGGCCATTTCGCTGTCTGTTTTATGTAACAGCTGCCACCACTCCAGGCAGTTGAGTTCCTTTCACCTGTCGTGTTCTCAAGGGGCTCTTGTGAGTCGAAGAGGAACTGTGTCGTGCTGCCTTAAATTGCACAAACGTTGGGGGGTGGGGCGGGAGGGTGGAGCCCGCGGGGCAGGCACCAGCCTTTCGTGTACGCTGGGTGCGTCTGGGCGTGTGATGTTTATCTTGGCGACAGTGGATATTTTTCCACTGCATGTTTGATGTCTTGCATCTCAGACCCTAACTAGGTCTTTGTAGCTCCAACATGACAAGCTTTTACACGCCTGCGATGACCTCGGTAGGATCAATGGTCCTTTTTCCGGAAAGATAATTGAGCTCTCATGGTGGCGTGTTTTTATTCCTGTAACACCCTCTCTAGCCACCCTTCCACGAAGTCTCTTATCGTTTTCCAGTAACTGCTTTTTCACCTCATTCTGAGCAAGAAGTGTTCAGGGATCCTTGAGAGAGGCAGGATTCTCTCGGGATTATGCAAACCGTGGTAACCATGATGTGTTTTCTCTCTCCTTGCCCCCGCTCCCGATGGCAGGTGCCTGGAGACTTGAGTCAAACATCCGAAGATCAGAGTTTGTCGGATTTTGAAATGTAAGTCCACAGCATCCGCTCGTGAGGGGCAGTTCGGGACTAGGACTCTGCTGTGTGAATCGTGTCCCAGAAGGACCACAGTAGAAGCAGAGACCGCTGTTTGAGTCCACACGGGCCGGTTTGGTTATTGTGCAGGTGGGGCCCGGCTCGCCTGCAGCCCGAGTCTGGCCTTCCGTTGTGTTTTCCATTGGGTACCAAAAAAGTATTTTTTTGGCCAACATTTAAGAGCTGGAAGATATCACATAAAAATGTAAATTTCTCTGTTTTCCTTCAAAGAAGATGCACATCCCTGTCAGGCTACAGTCAGAGCTGAGCAGCAGCTGCCTCCTTCACGTGGCGAGTGCCCTGCAGCTGCCACAGTCCCCGCTTCTCCCTATCGCCCAACTCAGGCCCGCGCCACCCATTTTATCGTCTGTGTGGCTCCTGTAGGAATTTGAGTGGACAGCCCCTGGGTTGTTGGAAACAACGGTAGTTCAGTCCATAGGTCTGATTTCCGACTGGATTTAATTCTGTCTGGTGCCTCTGCTGAGGAGTTTAGTTGGCCTTCAGACTGGCTGTCTCTGACCAGGTTGCCATGATGTTTGGACAGATGATCCCCTTGGGATGGTAGAGCGGAGTGAGTCCTGGGCTGCCGTGCAGACCCCCCTCCTCTCTCATTCTGTCGTGCTGAGTGGAAGAAGGCTCAGCCTCCGAGAGAGAGTGTCATCTGGGAGAAGCCTGCTTCCAGGGAGAGAGGGCAGGACATCAGAAAGAGCGTTTTGTCAGAGCCAGTCTGGCCTATGTTGAAGTCTCAGCTACAGGACTCACATAGGTGTGACCTTGGGCAAGTCACTTAACCTCCCTGGGCCTGAGTTTCTTCTCACAAGACAAAAGTCATGATACCAGCCTTGCAGGCATGTGGTGGCTATTGGAGTGAGATTATAAAAACACGGAGGGCATTAAGAGGCTCTCAGTGGTCGGGCGGCTGCAGTGGAACTGGAGGTGGCACTTGGGTTGGTAGGATGAGGAGGCTGACGTGGTTAAGAAGTGAAGGATGGAAATCAAAGGTGAGTTTGCCTCCCATGGGCCAGAGAGTCAGTGGAGTGCAGCCCGAGGAGGATAATGGAATGGCAGCCTGGTCGAGGGCCAGGTGGGGACACGCTAGGAAGAGAGGTGAAAGCTGGCCAGGGACAAGTCAGCTGCGACCAGAAGGGACTCATTATTAAAGAATTTATCAGGCACGTAGTGCACGTGGTGTCATGCCAGGTCCCTCGTGGGGGAGGTGAGTACGCCACAGCCCCTGCCCTCAAGCAGCCTCTGCCTGGTCCAGTCGCATCATCTCTTTAATGGAGATTTGCAGCCTCACCCACTGGTTTCCTCATCTCTACTAAAGCCAGAAGGAGATGCTATTTCCCTCTCTTAAGATGGAGACCCAACTCCTCTGTGTAGCTTACAGAGAAGGCCCTTGCTAACCTCCCGTCTCCACCCTGCACACTAGTCACCCAAGATGACTTGACTGCTCGAGCTCACTTGGCCTTCCCCACTCAGGATCGTTACTTTATTCCTTAACTCACACAAACACGGCATTTTCTCTGTGCCAGGCATTGCGCTAACTCACTCAGTCCCTGCAACCGCCCTCTGATGTGGATGTCATCTACAGGTGACAGGTTTGAGCCAGGATTTGGACCCAGGCAGTCTTGACCTAGACTCCGTGCCCTTCACAGATGTTAACCCCCTGCCAGAGTACCTTCCCCAGCTTCAGCCTCCCCTCCCCAGCTCGGCTGACTCTCAGCATTCCTAAAAGTCCAAACATTGCTTCGTCAAAGAAGCCCCCTGGCATTCACTTGTTAGAGTCAGTATTCTTTGGTGGCACCTATGACAGTGGCAATTAAATAATTGATTTAATAAAATCACATAACACAATTATAAACATATATGTACCTAACAACAGAGCCCCAAAACATATGATGTAAACATTGACAGAAATGAAGGGAAAAAGTAGATAGTTCTACAATAATAGTTGGAGACTTCAGTACCCCACTTTCAGTGATGGAAAGAACAACTAGAGAAGATGATCAGTAAGGAAAGAGTTAGATCTAGTGGATACATATAGAACACTCTGCCAAATAACAACAGAAGACACATTCTTCTCAAGCGCACAGAGACCATTCTCTACGATAGGTCATATGTTAGGCCACAAAACAAATCTCGGTAAATCTGAAAAGATGGAAGTCGAACAGAGTATCTTCTTTGACCACAGTGGACTAATAATTTTTATGGGGCTTTGTCTCTCTCCCATGTTAAACTGCACAATCCACGAGGGCAGGGACTATATCTGCTTTCTTCATTGCTCTATCTCCAGTATCTGGAATAGTATCTGGCACATAGTAGGTTCTCATGAGTGAACAAACAAAAGAATGAGCAGGTGAACTGGTATCTAGGAGGGCGATGGCCATGTAAACAACCAATTGTAATACCGTGTGGTAGATGCTCTGAAAAGGAGGAACTCCTAACCCATCTGGGGTGACCTCACTGTAGCTATGGTTAATCCAGGAAGGTTAATGTAAACCGGAGTGTTCTATATACTTCTGCGCCCCTCCCCCCACTGACGGAAACAAAAGGGGAACACTCTGGGCCTTAGAACACTCTGGAGACATTTTTAAGAAGAATATCATTAGATAGACAAACCAATTTGGTGGCCTGGAATTGCAGTTTGTACTTGGAGCCCTGGAGAGGTGGTCGTTGGGCTTGTTTTGCCCCGTTAAGGAGGTGAGCACTTCGGCTTGGAGCTGAGGAGAAATGCTGCTTCGAGACAGGACCATGTCTTTGTGAAAACAAAATGCTCTTTTCTGTAAAGGTTGTGAGACTCCTGAGTCATGGAATCTTCCATCATCAATGGCTCATGCTGAGTTTCAAGCACAGGAGGCTGGCGGATTTTCGTGAGCTGCTCTTTAGAGAGAAGGGGAGCTTAAGAAAAAGCATTTAGCCCTGGAACAGCTCCAGGCAGAGGCAAGGCCTGGAACCTCCCAGCCCTTCCACAACTGCACGGTGCTGTTTCGAATGCTGTTGTGACTGATCTTGAAGCTTCAGAACAGCTAACTTATCAGCTCCTCGTGGTCCGGACCCAGCCTGTCGGAATTACAGTGGAGGTGGTGGATGTGCATACCCAGGGACTCACAAGTGAAGTTTAAAGTCATCGCAGGAGGCAAAACTGTCATGTAACCAAAATAACCCTTGAAAATTCCTTAAATAGCCTATGAAGATTAACTGAGATAATATAGATAAAAGCGTAGAGCCATAAATTGTTAGGTACTTGGTTAGTGATTTTGTATTTGAATTTAAATCTTGTTTTGTTAGAGCCATACACATTGTAGAGAAGTCAAAAGAGGGGTATTTGCACCCGGCTTCCTGGTATCCCCTGTCACCACCCCTGCACCCCCCGACCCAATGGCTGTTGCTCGTGTAGCCATGGCTGTTGGTCTCCTGAGCTCTTTGATGGAGTCTGATCTTAAAATGGGGGCCAGGGTCTAAAGTGGGTACAACGAGGAGGCAGTACGACTCCTCTGGGTGCTCCAGAGACCCAGTGGGCGTTACCGCGCAGGACCCTCCAGTCTCATCAGGGGCTTCTGGTTGTCAGCCCCTTCTTCAGATGAGGAAACTGAGGTTCAGATAAATTATGAGCTATGGTCACTCACAACTGAAGTTGCAGCTCTATCTCATTCCAGAATACAAACTGCATATATAAATTTAAAATATATATATATATATATATGTATATATGTTGCGTGTATTTTAACCTAAGTCCTTTTAAAATAATCTTGGGGACAAAGTAATGAGACTTAAACTGGTCCTTTAGCTTACTATTAAGTATAATAGATATTGTCATAGATTGTTTGTGCATGATGCCTCTTAGAAGAGAAGATATTTTCCTTCTTTTTTTCCCTAAATTGAATGGACTACTTTTGATCTTTCCTTTGGTCAGATCGAACCGGGCACTGATCAACGTCTGGATCCCATCCGTGTTTCTCCGGGGCAAAGCCACAAATGCATTCCACGTGTATCAGGTAAGTGCCTGGTTCTCAGTTAGACATCACTGCTGGGGTGGAACCAGCGCACGTCCATTGTGCTCTGGTGCTTTTGCCTCTTGGCGATGAAGAGCTGGTGCTGTATGCAGGAGGCCAGCTTTCGCGGCTCATCCTCGTCTCAGCCTTGCCCCCGCCCCCCCACCCCCAGGAAGCCGTCTTTCCTCAGGCAGACAGGAGGGAATAGGGCGGAGCTTCCATGTGCGTGCCAGGCCTCTTGCTGTGGCCGTGACCCCTCAGCTCAGACTCCTTGAGCAGAAGTGATGTTGGTTGACCGGCGTTTGCAACTGAAAAGTCTAGGCATAGGTCTGGCCTCAGGGGCGATTGGACCTGTGTTCAGGAACCTTCTGCCATTCCCTGTTTCCTCCGCCGAGTCATCCCTTTCAGGCTGGCGCTCTCTGTGGGTTGATGAGATGGCTCCCAGCAGTGCCTGACCCTGGGCCTGTCAGGGTGGTTTCAGCCAAGTCCTGGACGTCTCTCCTGGATCTGTCTTGGATCACGAGCCTGTTGCTAAACCTCAGAGTTGGGTGATGGACTTCTGTGATTGGCCAGGTTCGGGTCACATAACACCCTCCTCCCCCCACCCTGCGCACTAGGATTGGAGTTGACCTTATCTGACCACGTGTCCAAGAGAGGGGAGAGGTGGCTGCCCAAATGAAAACAAGGCTACTCTTTTCCAAAGGGGGCAATGAGTAGTTGACAAGAAAAACTGCAGACAATTTTTCTACCTTCCTCTGGCCACCCCCTGGTTGGGGATCCAGTGTCTGGGACCATGGGACCTTTGCTTTGGAGGTGATTCTGCTCTATCACCTGGGACCCCAGTTTTCCATCTTCTCTCTGATTTTCTGATGCTTCTTCCAGCCCTGCCTACTACCCTCTTGTCTTCTTTTTCTCCTTTTCTTACCTTGGATCCTAATTTCCAGCGTCGGTGTTCCCTATCCTGGGACTGTTTTGATTACAGCTCTGACTCTTGGCTGCTTCCAATTCAACTGTCTTCTTGTATCACAGAAACTTTCATAAGGTTTTATTCTTATTCCCCATGAGCTCTGTGAAAAGCCTTGAGTTTTGTTGCCATTTTTCTTAGCAGGGAATTGGCCCGTTGAAGAAGTCTTCTGAGCTATTAAGATGTTTTACCCAGACACTGGGGTGGTGAAAAAAAAAAAATGACGCTGAACTTGAAAATAGAAGCCCTGGTTACAACTTTGTGGCCTTACGTAGTCTTAGCTTCCTCATCTGTAAAATGGAAATGACGATAATGCTCACCTTGCAAAGCTGTCGCGTGCATTAGAATTCTATGGCACCCCGTAGATACTTCGCTTTCTTTCCTCGTCTTCCAAAGTGATCGCCATGTTTGGTCTTCGGTGGCAGGCCTGGTGGTGGGCCTGTGTCCCACAGGAACGGGGACAAGCGTGCCGTGTGCATCTTTCCTAAAATCTCAGGAACAGGTGAGTGTGGCCAGGAAGCGCGCGGCAGAGAGGCGGCTCCGTTGACTCATTCAGCTGAGCAGCAGTAGCGCTTTGATAAAGTATGAGAGAAGCTGCCTGTGCATGATGCCCTCATCTCCGGCTTACAGAGGGAATCAGATATGACAGCGTTCCAAATATCCTCCTATCTTTCTTTCTCTTTTTATCCCACCCCCACTCAAAAAAAACACCTCCAAACCAAAAAACACCCTCTTAGTTAAGTGTCCTTCCAGTTCTGCTTTGTGGTCATCAGAAAGCCGGGAGGTGGAGCCTGGAGGACGAAAAAGTGAAGCAGACAGCTTTATTCTAGAGTGAAATTAAAATGCGATATCACTTGAGAGGTTCCCTCGACCTTTTATTTTTGACCTCCCCCCACCCCCCACACCAGGAAGCAACTTGGCAGGTTTTAGCTTCTGAAAGTCAGTTATGAAATGAGATGGACACAACAAATATGCCGTTGCCTGGGAGACTGTTTCCACGGTGGGCACAGAGGCGTTCAAGCCACTCTCTCCTCGTGCTCCGTTTTCCTGGGTTTGGTCCGGACCGTGCATGGAGGACATGGCTCAGATTTCGTGGGGCCGCAGGCGGCTCCCACATCGCCCAGCGCAGCATCTGCAGCACTCAGCTTGGGCTCTCTGAAATCTTTCTCGACATTGGCGTGTGTGAAACAGCACCTCTTGAATGCAATTGTTTTTCTCCTTTAAGCTAAAGATGCTTCTGGTTGGTACCTCAAGAGCAAAATCTGAGCCTGTGTTTGGAAGCATTTTAGAAAGCCTTTGTTACAGTGTTTTTTCTTTTTCTTTTTTCTTTTTTTTCTTTTTTCCTTTCTTTTTCCCTCCCCTCCCGTTCCCTCCTCTCCTCATAAATGATATTGGATAGAATACTTAAAATACTGCTAGCATCGGTCATTATTTTTCCTAGTTAAAAAATGCATTCTATATAATTTCACAAAAGATAATTTCTAGAGAAACTCATAGAAAAGAATGACGAAATAGAAGTAAGAAATAAAATATTGGAGTCGGAGAAAATGTGAACTAAGAGAATTCTCATTCAGGAACCTGTGGAAAATCATCTTTGTCTCTCATGAGATGCTACATGCTTGCTCTCACTGATTTATAATTTCCTGTGAGCTTCCTTGAAGCCAGTGTGAAAAGGGAAACATGGCTGTTTTGGATAATGCCATAACTAAGGAGAAGAAACTATGTCAGTTTCTCAAAGGGAGCTCTAAAAGAAATTCCACAGGGCTGGAGGTTAAGCAATAGTGAGGTGCGAGGTCCCCTGTAACATCCCTGGGCACATCAGGTTTTGTGAGATCTCTCTCGAAGGAAGCAAGGGCGTAACCTCAAAATGAACAGGATTTCATTCGACGAGCCAAGATGAAAAGATCAGCACGTGTAGTTTTCTCAGTAAATCTGTGCTGTCCAATATGACAGCCCGTAGCCACATGTGGCAGTTTAAATTTCAGTTAATTAAAATGGAATAAAATAAAAAATTCAGTCCCTCAGGCACACTGGTCACATCTTAAGTGCTTCCTGGGCACACGTGGCTGGTGGCTGCCATGTTGGAGAGTGCAGATACAGACCATTTCTGCCACTGCAGAAGGTTCTGTTGCGTAGCGATGCTCTAGACAGCGTCTCCCAGAGTGGTGGAAAGCAAGACGGTTTTGTGTGTGCTTGTAAGATGTTACAAAGACGGAGGCTGGACAGTCAGCAGGGAGGAGGCCCCTCGCTTCTCAGCTCTTTCATTCCTCGGGACCCCCTGGAGGGGGACGTCTCAGTGTGCGTCCCTGTGCCTTTAGCACCTTCGAATCTTTCTTTTTAGCAACGACAGGCTCCGGATCAGCGCCTTTGGCAGACAACAGACTGAGCTTAATTAATTACATTGTTTTGTTTTCATTTATTTATTTTTACATTTGCTTTCGAGTTATGGTGCAGAATTCAGTTTTTCCATTTACCATGGTGATGTACAGTTCGCTTTTAAAATAAATTTGAGTAGAAAGTGATTCAGCTTAAGGAGAAACACTAAATAAACGATGGTGAAAACAGCAAGAAGTTTAGAATGGTGCTCGTGAATGAATAACCGTTGGGAAACCCTGCTCTGGAGGACTGGAGAGCTTGTGATCAAACAGTAGTCAGAGTAGCACTGGCGAGAAGCAGCAGCCGCCCCTCAGTGTCTGCGTGCATTTCATAAAATAGCTCATTCAGTCCTCACAACAGCCCTGTGAGGTGAGAACCTCTTATTCTCCCCATTTCGTAGATGAGGAAACAAAGGCGCAGGGAAGCGTCTCATTCTGCAACATGTTGTTTCAGTCCAAATAGCATTTTCCAACAACGTACCAGTTTGCAGATTCCGTGAATGAAGGTGGAATCCAGCTCCTTAAAAATCTAAAGAAGCAGACGGGACGTTTGCTTCTTTTTGAAGGGAGGGCCCATCCTGGCCAAGACGCCGCCTGTGTGAATGGCCCCCTGCATTCCTGAGGTGGCCGGCACGGGGCGCCCTGCAGCCAAGCTAGGCGTGTTCTGTGGGACTGCCCAGCTCCCTGCAGCGCACACACACTTTTCTGCCAAAACCCTGCTGGTCCTAGAGCCAGGCTGGTGCGATTTGGTTTTGGGAGATCATTAAAGTTGCTGCCATTCACAGTGCCTGCTCTGGCCACAGAGGGGTCTCGGGGATGCTGCCTTAGAACCTCCTGTCAGGGGACAGTGTCTGAGAGCCTGACCGGACACTCGGAAATGTGCTCTTAACTGCCAAAGGAACTAAGCTGTGCTGGGGACGAGGTCTGGAATGGTAGTTGGCACAGAGGGTTCTGGCAAGGAGGGCTGGTCGCTTCACGAGACTGCACGCAAATTCTTAATGAAGGTTTGGGCCTGTGAACACCGCACGTTCCGGTCGCTGCTCCCGTGTCTGGAGCTGGGGGCCGAGGAACGTTCTGGCACTAGAAGTAAGAAATGGCAGCATTTGACCAGTTTTCAGAACCAGAGCTTTCCAGTTTAAGTTTTTCATCCATGAATATATCTGATGCTTCTGGCCCCTGTGATTTTGGCTGCTAGCAGACGCTAGCCAGAGATAAAATGATTAAGCAGCAACAAATTGAATGGAAAAAAAGAAGACAAAACTCAGTCTACTAACTGGTCTTGCTCGGTTTCTCTCTCTCTCTCTCTTCCTTTCTCCTCATTAACACAGTTGTGCTTCCAGGTTTGATTTTCGGTCACTTCCATCTGATATAGTTACATCCGTTGTTGATCAATTGGTTCCTAATTTCTGCCTTTGCAAATATGTGGTAATGTCCCCCCAATGCCCTGATTTCCAAACAAGTTTGAGGTCCACTGTCTTAATCCCACTGTAGGGTTAATGAAGGCATGTTAGACTGTAAAACAACCCACTTGTTTTTTCTCTTGAGCAAATATTACAGCCACTGGATCCTCGGGTCTTCCCCTTTGAGAAGTCCGTCAGTGTAAGCAGAGCTAGAATCAGGCCTCTGTGTGGGATTAATTCCGGCCTTTGAATTTAGCCACCAGAAACCCTGGCTGCTGTACAGTGTTCCATTTGCACAGTACACGTAATTAGGTCTCTTTTATAAAGGAGGTTGCTTTGTTTCAGCTAAGCCTTTTCCTCCTCACGTAAGCCCCCTTTCAGAGAGATCACAGGGTGTCGTCTTGGCTTAGAGGAAAGATGGTACCCCAGGGAGACACCCTGAGTGTTTGAGGTCTCCCTAGTAGGAAATCGTGTAGCCTGGGCAATTATTTCCAGGGTCCATTCTACCGGAGGATATTTATGTATGCGATGCAGGGGAAATCCATTCTTTTCCCTGTTAATAATAGATCACAGGGTCTACGTAGGCTGCATAGGGCTGCAGGTGGTTTGGAGGATGGTGAAGCTTTTGCACTTTGCTGGTCTTGGGTTTCTCAGCTCTTCACCTTCTTTTCTAAGATGACTTACCCCTCGGGCCCTCAAGTTCTTTTGCCTACGCTCTGTCTTTAAACCCGCTTCGTGTATAGCTCTGCAGAGGGAGGGGTACATCAACTAGGGAAGGATGAAATGGCTGAGCCAAGCACAGAAATGGGGGGCCACAGCTACAATGAACATGCACCATAAGAAGCCCCTGCCCCAGCATGGATTTGCCGGATTTGCGGGGAACGAGGACCAGTTCTAAGGGTGAAGCGATTCTCTCTCGTTCACGTCTGGTCCTTCCCACCATACCTGTTGTGTGCGAGGCAGGCGGGAAGGGCAGTGTGGATTCTTTGATTTCTGAGTTTCGTTCCAACCAGCGTTGACTTATGTGCTGCATGGTAAGCAAACCATGGAAGCTTTTTTCTTCTTTCTTGCTCTCTCCTTCCTCCAGAACTTTCCATCCCACAAAGTCAAGCACCTCAGCACCTCTGAGGATTACAGCCCATTAACCTCCAGCCATTCTGGGAATGCCCAAGGTTTCTGGGAAAGCCCGATATAGGGGAAAACAAAAAACAAAGCCTGTTTTCCTCCCCTTGGGTGTACGTGTCACTATTATTTTTTGTTACTGTTTTTGTCTTTCTAAACAGGTGGAACTTTTTTTCCTATCACATTGTAACTCCTTTATTCATCCCAGACCTGTTTTTTGAGGGCCTGCTGTACGCCAGGCATGTGCTAAACTCTGCAGAGCCCATGGTGAGCGAGACCTGACACTGAGCTCACCCTTGCAACCTTGTGGTCTGGTGTGCCAGACAGATGCTTGGGGTCAACATAACATTCTCTCGCGATAGGGCTGAAGAGAGGTTCTGGTGGGAGGGACAGAATGCCACTCACCTTGCAGAGTGACAACATACGATGCAAATAAATCTTTAGCACAGTGCCTAGCACACAGCTCCTGTGCGAATACTACCTCCAGTGACCTGATAGCTCAGAAGTAAACATAAAAAGAATTTCCTCTGTTTAATTGAATGTCTCTGGCACGTTTGTGTGTTCAAACAGGCCTTTATTTCGCATTTACTTGATCGAGGGCTGCACATCAGCTGCCTTAGGTCTGCAGGGAGCCAGATACCTTTGTCCTCAAGGGCGGTGCCTGTACAAGACTGTGTGCAGGCTTTGCAGAGGGCTGAGCCTTCTGGCCGGGGAGTCCAGTGCCCAGAGAAGAAAATCTAGTATCACGATTAACGTTGCAAGCGGGACGCCCTAGAGGTCTGAAAGAATTAACGCCCAGGCCCCGGTACGCTATAGTTTTGCCAGCTGGGTTTAGTCCTGCTCTGAATTTAAGTACAGTCATTACTTACTGAATAGTGAGTTGGACCAGCGGCGTTGTTCATCAGCGTCTCCAAGGTTTCTGCACATGATCCCGTGCATCGTCGCCCTCTCTGCCTCCTCCCCCTGGAGGGTTTCCCGAGGCGGCATCACTGTCTGATGCGGCCTTTGTCTGGAGCCATGAGCGTGGCGGTGCGCAGGTCTGGATCACCTAAACACGCGTATGTCCTCAGTTGCAGTTGCTGCCTTTATAGCGCCTGACTGTTACAATTCTCCTGTTTCCACCCCTGCCCCCCCCACCCCCCCCCCCCCCCCAACCCCCCGCTGTCCCCTCACCCCCTGGGCTCATGAATCATTTCTGGAGCTCCTAGCACTGTTTCATTGTGAGACCGCGTCCAACTTGGAAAGAAGCGACGTGCTTGCTTGCACAAACTCCTGTATCAGAAAGGAGAATGTTTGCCTGAAGCCCTCCTGTGGCCTCCCCTTACACCCCACTGCCCCAACGGGGGGTCACGCTGCCTTGCTCTAGCTGAAAGCAAAGCTGGAGAAGGGGTGTCTATCCTTTTCAGTCTCAGAACAGAGGTGGGCTCTGCTGGCAGGTGGGATGGGTGGGGGGTGGGGCCCTCCCATTGGGTTGGTGACCAGTGGCCTGTGTCACAGGTGCTTCAGTGTACATTGTCATTTAATCCTTTCAGCCACCCGATGAGGAAGGCACTATTATCATCATCCCTGTTTTATAGATGAGGAAGCCGTGCGTCCGTGGGTTAAATGGCTCCTCTTGGGTCACACACAGGCTCCGGCTCGTTCCTTTTTCTCCCCGCCGTGCAGCTCACTGCCCCGCACACGGGCGTACGTCACGCGTGTATGTTCCCATGAAATGAATCGTTTCTGTCACTCGTTCCCTCCAGGGGATTCTGCCCACAACTTCACCGACCCATCACTCATTGTCAGAACTGCCATGGGCAGTTGATGTTGGTGACAAGGTAATTTTCTCACAGGGTAGAGAGAGCTGCGAAGACCAGAGCGTGGCACCGATGAGTCCCTGAGAATTGGAGAGATTCATTGAGGCAGAGGCTTTCGGCCTGAATTTATGAAGTCAGGGGGTGTTAGAGTTTGAAGAAAATGGAGAGCTGACCTCTGCGAGAGTTTTGAGTTTTGAAAGATATATTTAGTACTATAACTTTATATTTGGAAAACTGAAAAAAGACGCAGGCTGTGTAAAGCGGTCTGTAGGCAGAGGTGGACACGCTGTCTCGGGTTGGGATATCCAGGTTTAACTCCCTTTTCGTACTTGTTTTTCACACGAGGAAACCAGACGCGCCTTACATGATCGTACTGCAGCAGAGCAGAGCGCCTTCTGCTGCCTCAGGGCCCTTGGCCTCCTGCTGTGTCTTGGGGCTGCCTCACCCTCCGTCCCTTTCCTAACTCGCTGTGCCCCCAGTGACCCAAGTTCTCCCTAGAGAGCTGCTCAGGGCATGTGTCAGCTGGCTGTTCCGGAGGGTTAGAGTGTGGTACTAGGCAGTTTGCTCATCATGGAGATTGGCAGCTTTTCTCTGTTTTGTGTCACCGTTGTCACTTACTGAGTATCTGCTTTCAGTTGGGAAGGGAGGGGTGGGGCTGGGCGAGGTGCATCTGTGAAGGAAGCAGCTAGGTTCTAGGGGAGAGAGTGGATGTTTGATAATGGCAAGTTTGGGAGTGGACAAACCCAGCAAAGGGTACAGCCACGCCACCCTTGCTGACAAAGTGGTGGTGTCTCCTAATCATAGGCACATTGCTACCTGCCCCGCCCCATCTCCCGGCCTTGGTCCCCTCCAGTCTGGTGGTCTCCTAGGACCCCTGAGTTCAAAGCCATCACTCCCCTGCCCGAGCTGGAGCTGAGACGTCCCTGGGCCTCGAGGCAGCCTGCCTGGACCCCTGCTCCAAGGCCTCTGTCCTGGCCTTCCCAGCCCCTCCTCTGACGTAGAAACCGGGGTGGGGGGAGGGAGGGACAATGGCACCTCTGAGTTGGAGAAGGAGGTAATTAGTTTTACTCTTCAATGCAACAGAAACAGCCTCGTCCCTCCGCCTTCCCTCTGCGTTACGGGCACGGCAGGCAGCGCGTGTGAACTGGCACAGACGCTGGTGGACCTCGTGCCAGGCGCCACAGCCCAGGCTGTCTGTCCTCCGTCAGCCTGTGGCTTGCAGAGCCGCCTCGCTGACAGTCGCCATTCTCACTTACTGTTTTTAGCAGTGTCAGGCTTTCTGAGTCTACCTGAACTCTTTTTCCACGTGAGGCAGGATGTAGGTAATGATGTAAGAAAGTCAGAGGGGTGTTGGGGAGACAGCCTCTCCTCGTCGTGCGGTGAGCACGGCCTCGGTGGCCCCCGTCCGCGCGCTCCCCGTCCCCATCTTCACCTCCACCATGAGAGAGAAAGAAACCCCGGGAGGAATACCTGGGGTGTCCATCTGCCTTTCCTTCAGTAATTCTCGTTCCCAGGTCCCCCACTCAGGCCCAGCTGGCCCTGGGTTGTCTCCTTGCTTGAAGGGGGATTTCTGGTGAAAGTGCAGGTCCTGACAAAGACACTTTCCACCCTGGCTTCTGTTTTTCAGAAGCCTGAAGTTTTTTTTTTGTTTTTGTTTTGTTTTGTTTTGTTTTTTTAAGAAAGACTTCTTTGCATTTTGTTGGCATCCTAAGGGGACAGGTGTGGGCCATGAGAAGGAGCTGAAGCTCCAGGTGGCGGGGTTCCAGAACATTCAAGACCTCCAGGTGAGGCTAGGGGCCCAGCCTGGGCAGAAGTTCCAACCTGCCTCGTGCGGCGTGGGAGCAGAAAACCAGGACCCCGAAGACTGGCAGCAAGCGTGCCAGTGTCTGACGGTTGGAGGCCCCTCTTCGTGATCTAGGCACCATGCAAGCGTCCACATTATCCTGTAGGCCCAGGATGGGGGCAGGGCCCCAGTAATGGCTGAAGTGGCCCTTCCCACCAACGCAGTAGGACCGTCTTGGAGTCTTGATTGAAATGCAGTCAACAGTGACTTCTGGAAATCTTGACTTTCAAGTCCACCGCAGGCTCCATACGGCATGTTTGAATGGAGTCTTGCAATTACACAGGAAGGACAGGTTGTCCCCTCTCCCTATTCCCCTTGCCTAGACAAAATATATTTTTAAAAAATCCAAGATGAATTAATTCAGCCAGGAAAGTCTCCTTGCTGGAGGGTCAGTGTTTGCGTCTCAGGATGCTGCATGGTCCAGGGCCCAGTGTCTGCATCCATCACAGCTCCATCCTGGTGACAAGGGCCGGCCTGTCATTTTCAGCAGGAAGAATGAGGTGCCCAGCCTCCCAGGACATTATCTCCTTCCTGCAGGGGATGAAGTAAGGACAGGAGAGGAGACTTGGCCAGGGATGACAGGTAGACAGAGTCTTCTCCTCACCCAGTCTCCACGGAGTAAAGATGGCGTGTTCCGTAAAGTGCCACTCCACGTGTCCCCTTGCTCCCTAACTTGGGTCGGGAGCACCCAGTCTTTCCTTTAATGCACCCAAAGTGGTTTGATTTTTTGTATGGGGTGGTGAAAGCAATTAGCAAAATTCACATCTGCCCCAGGGAGGAGCTCTTAGGCTAGAGGACATGACAGGAAGTCTCCCTGGAAGCTTGTCTGGGGAGCCTTGGTGGTGGAGAGCGACTTCCTACCAGCATGTGTCCAGACCCTGGCTCCCTTTCTCTCACGCCTGTCCCCCACCTTGGCAGGTGGGCGCAGAGGACATGGAGCTCTTGTGGGCTCATCCTCAGGTTTTGTAACTGCAGCAGCCCCTCACATTAGCCAGCAGGGAGATAGCGAACCAGAACGGGCAGTTCTCTGTTCACATCCGGAACCAGCAGGGCCGCTCATAGTCCCTCCTCCTTAAAAGCCGAGTCCCTTTTAGCTTCTCTTAAACTGTCTCCTTCCGTCCACTTAGCACCGAGGCAAGAAAAGCCCGGGAGTTTGGGGTAACAGCGCAGTCACTCATTCATTCATCAAACTCTTACTGAGCCGGTCCTGCGTGCCAGGCCATGCTGGGTTATGTCATCAGGAGGAGCGGGAGCAGGCCCTCCCTCCAGAGCTTCCAGCCCGGGAGCTGCCTCGAGTGCTGGAGCATCCAGTTCCCCGATATTCAGTGGTGGGCACTTGCATTCTACTCCATGCTCCATCCATGAGTTATCATTTTAAAGTTGTTGTGTTTTCCCCTGGCCGGCTCTCTCTGGGTTTCACGTGGTAAGCCCGGACTTTGCCCGCAGCGTACCGCTTATATTCAGAGCTTAGAGGGCCCTGGTTCCAGAAAGAGCTTCGACGGAAGCCTCCTCTTTCCAGGCGTACTTGCTTCTTTCGTGCTGTCTGGAGCTCCTGGGAGCCCAGCATGTGTCTGAGGACCCGGGGGTGGGGGGACAGCCTCCCTCTGGGGCCTTGGGCAAGGAGGACCGGCTAGGGCGTCGGCATGGAGCAGGGTCGTGTCATTTTCTCCCTCTCTTCTTGCTCCAGGATCCCTCTCCCTTCCTCACCCTCCTCCCCTCTATTCTCTCCCTTCCCCCTTTTCTAGTCTCTTTCTCTCTCTCATTCTTCTTTCTTCTTTTCTCTTCTCTTTTTATCTCTG
Organism: Pteropus medius; assembly: GCF_902729225.1. Lineage (NCBI taxonomy): Eukaryota > Metazoa > Chordata > Mammalia > Chiroptera > Pteropodidae > Pteropus > Pteropus medius. Next base: position 11,971,712 of record NW_024349798.1, read on the forward strand.
CCTCCCATTATCTTCCTCCCTGTCGTTCCCTCCTCCTCCTCCTCCCTTCTCTCCCTCTCTCTCTCTTGCATCTCCTTTCTCTCCCCGACTTCTTGGCCTCCCAGCCACCTTCGCTTTACTTTCCTTCTCTCTCCTTGCCCATTTTTTGTCCTTGACTCAGAGGAAATTCATAACTCGCTGTACCTGCCCGTGTTTCTCGTGCCCTGGGAAGGAAAGCTTCGCAGCCACAGATGTGAAAGCATTTTCTACCTTTCGTCGTGAGGCGGCTTCTTGGTATTCCTCTTTCTCTTCCTTTTGGCTGCAGACTTTCTTCTCTGAGCTTTTGGGAATGGGGGAAAGGGAAGGGATTAGATGAAGTGTGGGGGATTTTTTTTTCCCCTGGAAACCTGAATCCATTGCAAATGCGGCAGCCCCAAGCTGGCTGTCCATGGGAGCTGTTTGAAATTGGGGGACCCCTGCATGCTGGGAAGACATTCCCTGGCATGATTACCTGGTTATTTCTAATAACATTCACCTGCAACGTTTGAATGACCAATTATCGTTCTATAACAGAGTTAAAATTAGTGTCAATTGATTGGAGATATTACTATTCTTAAAACGGGAGGAACTTTAAATATTGCTTTTCGTCAATTGCTATAAAACCAGATGCCAGCAAACCCTAAATAATCTGATCAGTAAAGAGAACAGATTGCCAGTCACAACATGAGTCAGATAGAGGATGTTTGTATTGATGATGAGAGCTTTTTTTTTTTTTGACAAAAAGTTGTTTTCCAAGTGGAGCAATTAGGAAGGGGAAGAGGAGCTTGTTTTACCTGGTTCTGGTCTTGAGGTTTCTGGGCGTAGTTTGGTCATCTGCACTGGCAGCTGGGGGGTTTCTTTCGTGTTTCTGGGGTTTTCTGCACATGCCTAATAACAGTTCCAGTCCTGAGACTTTGGGGTCTCCTACTCAGAGTCAGCTCCTGTGTCCCTTCTCTTATGTAGGACCCAGCCTGATCCTGTGTCGTGATCCCCATTCACTTCCAGTCTAGGGCCCCTCAAATTGGGACAATGTGGGAGACTAGCTGACCACATCGGTTGCCTAACAGAGAAGCAATCAAGGCCACAAATAGCTTGAATTTCAGGGGCTCGGTGTCATGGGAACTCAGCCTCCCATCTTCTGAGAGTTGCTTTGCTCTGTGTTGGCTCTGCTCACAGCCAGGCGCGGTGCAGTGGGCATCTCCAGGCAGGCATCCCGTCAGCTCAGCCGCCCCCAGTGCAGAGGCCTCTGTTTCTCCCATTGCTGGCAACTGTCTCGGCATTGATTCTCATTGACTCTTGCGGAGGTGGGCCACACCCCTCGTCCGATAATCGCTGTGTCCAAATGAGTGCCATGCTTGCAGGTCATGTACCTCCTGCTAAACAGCAGTTTCATGGGAGAAGGGTGTTTCCTCAAAGGCAAATGAGGATGAGGATGCTCTTACCAGCGGAGCTGGCATGGGTATTAGACTGGCCAAAACAGCCCACGTCCACTGAAGCCTTCAGGCCGCCTGCAGCCTGGCTTGGCTTGGGAGCCAGTTTGCTGATATTTATGCGTCTCTGCTCCAAGGTTTCTCATCTGCAGCACCACTGATATTTTGGGCTGGATAATTCTTTGCGGTGGGGGCCCCTCCCACCATGTATTTTAGGGTATTGAGCAGCATCCCTGGCCCCTACACAGTAGCACCCATACCCTCTCCTTAGTCGTAATGACTCAGGATGTCTCCAGTCATTGCCAGATGTCCCCTGGGGGCACAGTTGCTTCAGGTCGAGAACCGCTGCTCTACATGGATCCATTGAATGTTATGGTTTTATTTTGTTTTGTTGAGCATAAACGGGATCATGTAATACATGCCTTCCTTCGTGCTCTCTTTAGGCTTCTGCAGATTATTTACTAGTATGAGGAAAACATTACTTATGTAACTATTATGATGATGGATACTTAGATTGCTTTATTTCCTGACCATTGCAAACAAAGCTGCCAGGATTTCCTTATATAGACCTCCTTGTACATATTATAGCTATTTTTCTAGGATAAATAGCTAGAAGTGGATTTGCTGAGGTGAAGAGAATCCACATTTTTTATTTTAATAGGCCCAGCTAAATTGCTTTCCAAAAGTGCCGAGTCAATTTTCAATCACACCAACAAGGTAAAAGAATACTTTGTCCCCACGTCCTTGCCAACACTGGGTATTATCAATCTTTCAAATTTACCAATCCAATAGAGGGAAAAATTACATTTCATTGATGTTTGAATTTGCATTTTCCTTATTACTCGTGAGGTCAAGTGTGTATCTGTGCTTTAATTTGCTATTTGTATTTTCGTTTGGCAAATTGCCTATTTGTGTCCTTGTCTCATTGTTCAACAGTATTGTTCATCACTTTCTTGTCAGTCATTATCCTTTGGAGAGTAATCCTTTGTACCAGTGGTCCAACCTTTTTGGCAGCAGGGACTGGTGCTCCTATGAGAATCTAATGCCTGATGATCTGAGGCGGAGCTGAGGCGGTGATGCTAGCGCTGGGGAGCGGCTGCAGATACAGATGAAGCTTCCCTCGCTTGCCACTTACCTCCTGCTGTGTGGTTCCTAACGGGCCACAGACCGGTACCAGTCTGTGGCCTGTGGTTTGGCGACGCCAGCTTTGTACTGTATCTTTCATCAGTCTCTTGCTCGTCTTTTGACTTTATTTATGAGATTTATCGAGTGTTCTTTTGTTTCCTTGACTCCCAGTCTTGGGAAGCAGAGCGTTTCCTGGCTACCTGCTGAAGTTCTGTGCTTATTTCATTCCATTGCTGCAACAGCCCTGAGCTTTTTGTGGACATCCTTTCCATTTTAGAGGCAGAGAAAGAGATGTTCAGAATGGTTAGTAAATAACTTGTCCAAAGTCACGGAGCTCAAAAGTGTCAGAGCCAGAGTCACTGCCACCTTAAGCCTAGGGTTTTTGCCTGGACTCCCAGCTGCCTCCTGAGGACAGAACGGATACCAGTGGGTGGAAGTTGGAGGGAAACAGGTTTTGGCTCATCTATCAGTCTCTCCTACTGTCTGTCTGAGAACTGATCCTTTCCTACCCCCCGTCCCCTGCCACATTTGACTCATGTCCCATGCAGGAGAGACCAGATGACCCTACCCCTTTCCAAGTTTATAAATCTGTGAAAACTTTGCGGACTCAGATTTTCCTGGTCTACGTGGGCAAACAGGAACGTTAGCCACTCCCTGTCATTGCTGATTTTACTGTCACAGCATGACAGTGGGTACACAGGTACCCGTCCATCTTGAGACTGACCCAACTGCAAGCAGCAGCTAACATGCTGACTGCCCCCAGCCTTGCAGTTCTCGGGAGTAGCTCTCTCTGAGCTCTTTGCAGCCATCAGAGTTGGAACTACAGACTAAAGACTTGCCCTTACACTAGGGTGTCCCAGAGCAGGGGGTATGGCTCAGCAAAAGCCAGAGGCCAGGGTTCTCACCAAGGTTCTCATGCAGTCATCACAGTCAGGCCTTCTGGGTTTACATCCCTGGCCTGGACCTGGCCCCTGAAGTCTAGACCCAGGCCCATGGTATGCCATCTCATGCAGGCTGTGACCTGCAACTCTGAAGTGCTGACTACCTACATACCCACTGTTCACCCGGGGGAAGGTCAGCCCCTGAAGCCACAGCTGTGTGTCAGTTTGTTCACTGCTCTATCCCCAGTGCCTAGAACATGGGAGATACGCTCATTGCATATTCGATGATTGACTGCCTGACTGAGGCTTTCTATTGGGAGGCCCCTGTCTGCCACCTTGATGTCATACTCTTGACTTCCGTTCTCCAACTGTAGTGTATCCCGTTGGGAACCGCTCCTCAGAGTTCTCACTTTGAATTTGTTATGAAGCTCTTTCCTAAATCCCCAAGGCCTCCTTCCTGGATCATTCCTCTTGTCATTCAAGTTCAGCTTTGCCTCAGTGTCCTTACTGATTCAGACAGCTTTCCTCATTGTTTGCAACTGGCCCAGCCCCAGGTCAGAAAGTTTTACCTGCCCGAGGTATTATGCTGCCCTGTGGTACAGTAGGGGTTCAGTTTCTATAAAGTTCGAGGGTGCCCCATATCTCCAGCTGTAATCCCCAAACTTTCCCATAATCACCTTTATGCACTCAGGGCCCCCATCCCAGCACCTGCCCCAACACCTCAGGTATTGGGGGTAGGAGTTTAGGATCAGCAAGAGGGCCTTTATGAAGGTCAGAGCACAGGATGAGCTGAAGTTCTCCTGTAAGTCAGGCTCTGTGCGAGGTTGGGGATCCATTAGTGAACATTGTAGATGTTGTTCCCCTGCTCCCACCATTGGAGCTTGCAGTCTTATCAGAGAAAGGACTTTAAACATATTAATGTAAAGATAAGGTACACGTAAATATATAGTTACAAATTGTTTGTGCTCTGAAGGAGTGCTAAACAGGCTTCCAGAAATTACGAGAAGCGGCTCGGTTAAATCAGGGGTAAGAAGGAGATTCTTTGAGGGCATCTGCTCATTCCCAGAAGACAATTTAGAGTTAGCTAAGTAACCAGAAGAGGACCATTCCAGGCAGAGGGAACAGTATACATAAAGCCCTTGAGGTGGGAAAGAATGTGGAGCTTTCAAGGAACCAAGAGGTTGGTGTGGAGTGGAGAAGTGGGCGACAGGCTCAGGGCACTGCAGACTGCTGGACCTGTCCATCTGTCCATCCACCCACCCACCCGTCCGTCCACTCACCTACCCACCCACCCGCCTGCCTAATCACTGTTGCAGCAGTCCAGGTGAGAGAGAACAGTGATTTAGACATGCAGGGTGGCCGTGCAGAGGAGAGGGGGTGATGTGTCTGAGATGTAAGTTTATAAGGGTTTCTGGGTACCAGAGATCGTGGTTCCGATGTGGACTCTAGAATCGCTCCAGGCTGAAATCCCAGATCCGCCGCTTAGTTTGTCGTCAGATGACGTTTTATGATAAAAGCTATATAATCTTGTCGAGGTCACAATTTTAAACTAGAGATACCGCTTCCTTCATAGGGCCGTAGTGAACATAAATGAAAGCATTTCGCTGAAGCGCTGAGCACGGGCCTGGCCCGCTCGGTGGATAGAAGGGGCCCAGGGATTACAGCCGCCATGACCATGTGCTCGACCAGACGAGCGCGCACCTGTGCGTGGGGGGATCTGCGCCCCACATACGCACCCGTAGACCTACAGTGGCCCACGGCCCGCAGACGTGCTCCTCGCCGGCAGGGAGTCCGGAACCCACGTTCCCCTCCCCTTCCTTCCGGTCGACGCGGTGTTTGGGCGCACGCGTCTGCCCGTCCCGCCTGTGCTGCCAGGTGTGATTGAGACTGCAGGAACCGGCGGTGAGCTGAGCACGTCTGAACACGGTGATGCTGCTCGCCCCAGCGATCACCCTGAGGCTGTGGGCGCAGCAGGTAGAAACAGTTTGCAAGCAATTAGGCAGCTGTTCAGATGTCGGCTGTTATGATTTATGTTTATGTGCCGAATGCTTTCCCACAGGCCGTGGCGTGGAAACAATCACTTTTATTTCTGCGTGTACAAAAACGGCACGTGGAAGTGCCGGTCCCGGGTGGGGCGAGCTCTTCTACGAGCTCCGGACCTCGGATGGTGCTGGCCTTGGGCGGCAGGGCTTATGCGTTACCCTAAGAGCTGTCACCTGAACCGAGGCGCTTGCACGACAGGGCTGTTGTGTGTTTTTTTGTCCTCTGCGCTGGGCTTGGAGAAGCCTCTGTCTCCTAACGAGGTAGAAAGGGTGGGGCTGTTGCTTTAAGCTTCAGATCTTTTTTCCCCACCACTTCCAGATACAGAAAAGCATCTTGAGTCCAACCTTTAAAGGTTATCTCCTTTTGCCGGCGGCAGACTCATCCCGAGAGACTGTAAATTCCAGCTCCTTGCCAGACTTCCCGACAGAGTGAAGTTCCGTCAGGCTGCTCTGTGTCTAGAGCTGGAGGAGGCCGCTCGAGCTGGCGGCATGTGGAGGCTGCTTTTCAGGGGCCAACAGAGAGGAGTATGTGAAAAATGTGTGGGGTGCTGATGGCAGGCCTCGGGAAGTCTCAAGGGCCCAGATTTGACTGTCACACAGGACAGGGGAGCTGGGCGGGAGGCATCGCACCCCTGAAGTCACGATGCTGCTGGTCTGTCGCGAGGCGGCTTAGAGGCAGAGCCAGGGAGGACTTGGAGGGAAGCAAGTTGCCAATGGGTCAGTTCCCAGAAGACGTGGCAAGGAAAGCAAGCTGCAGTTCGCAGCATGTGTTTTAGAGGAAGCTACGTGGTGGACTGTGGAAGTAACTGCATTATGTGACCGAGTCTGTCTCTCTCCTATTTCTCTGTGAATCTATTTATGAAGGAGGAAGTGGGGAATGGATACATGGGCCGCTGCGGAGCAAGCCCTGATATTTATGGAGCCTTCATATACATAATTCTGGTTCCTTGGCACCACCCCGTGACCTGCCCAATGCAACACAGCTAGTGAGTAGCAGGGCTGAGCTACACATCTAGGTCTAGATAACCGTCCAGCTCTATGTTCTTTAAGAGAAAAATGTGCCTCTCTTACCTGAGGTTTCCTAGAGAGAACGTGAAATGAAGATGAGGATGGTGGGTGATGAGGAGGATGGCGATGGGTGATGTGGACGGTGATGATGTGGTGGTGATGGTTGAGGGTGATGGTTGAGGGCGATTGATGATGATGAGGTTGGTGAGGTGGTGGTTGATGATGGCAGCAGCTGCCTCCCGGGTGCTCTTCATGTGCCAGACATTGTGCCACGTTCTCTCCATGTTTTACCTCCTTCAACTCTCACAGCACTCCGATGGGAAAGTTCTGAATACAGCTGTAGGAAAAGAGGCTCGTGTTTTCCTTGAATATCCCGTCTGTGTGAAGGAAAAGCATATCAAGAAAGATCCAGGAATCTTTTCACTGTTGAGAGGAAATTTTTTACACATCATAGCTAGCTGGTTTTCAAGTATTCATGGCTAAGGGCTTAGCAGAGCCCCAGGAACTGGAAGGCCTCTTGAGACCTGAGACCTGCCTTGGGACCTTAGCTCGTGCTCTCTCCCCGACTAGGTCTTTGCCTGGACTTGCTAAAAACACAAAGTAGGCGGCTTTGAATTTTCACCCCTTTGGCTTTTCGGAGTAGGACCATCACTTCGGACTTCTAGGTCTTTTCATGAAAAGTAAAGATGCTGTGTCTGGCTTGGTGTCTGTTAATGAGCTTTTTAAACTCCCTGGGCTTTGGAGCCCGGGAGTTCAGGATGCAAAGCCCACCTCTGTTACTTACCAGCTGCATGATCTTGGGTAAGCGCTTCGCCTTTCTGCGCTTGGTTTTCTTCATCTGTAAAATGTAGCTACTGACTGCCTCATGTTTAGGGTCGATGAATTAAGTGGGATTTATGGGAAAAGTGCCAAGCACAGCACCTGCCACATAGTAGGTGCTTAGTGACACGTGTCTCCTCCACGTTCCCATCTTGCTGTCAAACTGCAGCATTCTATTTAATCTATTTACGTGCTTGCTTGTTGTCTGTCTCTCACTTCTTTCATGAATACTGTCTTGTTTTTCTGCTGTATCCTGGTACCTAGACCGGGGCTTCTCAGTAAACGTTTATTAAATGAAGAAACAGGCAAACATACGTGTACATGCATTAGGAAAGCCAGTGCTTGCACAGAGTCGAGGCATGTGGCAAAAGGCGAGGCTAGCGAGGTGGGCGTGGCCCTGTGTCCGGGCTGGTCGTTTTTCTCTCTGTAGTGTGTGAGCTCCGTGCAGTGAAGCCGTAAGGTGTCTTCTGAACTGGTTGGTCAGAGGGAAGCAGAACCACATGGGTGGCCTTGGCTTCGCACGGGTCTGTGTTAGGGCCTCACAGATGTGATTGGAAAGACTCCGTTTTAAAAGGAGGACGTGTACTTTTCAGATTCCAGAAGCCAGTTTCTGTTTCCACAGGACAGTGCAATGACTTCCTCTTGTCAACCTCGATTAGAGGTAAAAGGAAGAGCCCTTCAAAAGTGGAATGCAGGGTCCGTCAAGGGTGTGGCCACTGCCCGAGGCTGGAGTCCTTGGCCAAGTGGCCCGTGGTCACTTCCTGTGCTTCATCTTAGGCAGGAGGGGTGTGTGTGTGCACGCATGCACACGCTTTCTGCCAATGCATATTTTACAAAGAAAATTGAAGAGAGAACTTAATTATGAATGATTATATCTCTCAAATATGCTGATAACATGAGGACAATAATGTCTGTCTCACGGCCCCTCCTAAGGCCACTAGAATCTCGGTAAGCAGCCTATTTTGAGAACCAGAGACTTCTGGTACTGGCAAATTATTACTAATAACATCTAAATGTCTTTATTGGCAATAAGAGGCAAGAATCATATAAGCACCTAGGGGCTTAATTTAATGTGAAACATGCACGGAGAGGAGCATATAGCAAGCAGAAATTGTGAAATTATTTACTTGATTGTTGAAACAGACCTTGTACTTGAGAGTGGGGCCTTTGGGTGTACTTGTCACCATATTCCTCTTTCCTTCCCTCCTTTCCTTCCTCCCTCCCTCCTTCTCCCCTCCATCATCTGTTATGGATCAGGCACTATATTAAAGACTGGGGTGCAGTAATGGGAGAGTGTAGACGAGGTTCTTGTAGCCGTGAAGTTACAGTCTAGTGAGGGGAAAACAAATACGAATTAACCACATAAATAAATTCAAAATAACCAGGATGCGCCTGTCCACAGAAGAGTGGATAAATAAACTGCAGTACTATATATTCACACGCTAGAACACTGGTCAGCAAGGAGAATGAAGATCTGTAATTGCATTCAGTGATAGGGATGAATCTCACAATGTTGAATGAAAATACAGAAAAAACAAACAACCAAACGATTGATTTGTATCTAAATACAAAAGTAGGTAGACCAATTCATGCTGTTGGAGATGCTGGTTGTGGTTAACAGAGAAACAAGCTTGGCTACTATGTCATTATGAAGTCCCCCTGGCCACCAAGTCAGCCATGAAGAAGCTGAAGACAACTGACACACCTTTTTCATTGTGGATGTCAAGGCCAATAAGCACCAGATCAGACAGGCTGTGAAGAAGAAGCTCTGACAAGGCCAAGGTCAACCTTCTGATCAGGCCTGATGGAGAGAAGAAGGCATGTTTGACTGGCTCCCGACTATGACACTTTGGATGCTGCCAGCAAAATTGGGACCATCTCAACTGAGTCCAACTGGTTAATTCTAAATATAAATTTTTTACCGTAAAACAAAAGAAAACCAGGCCCTCGAGGGGCCAGGTGGTGAGGTGGTGGCTGATGTGGGTTGCTTAGGTTGGTTGGGCCCAGGGTGCAAGTGGAGGGGCCAGAGGAGAGGAGAAAGCGGGGTCACCACGCACACGTTGAGAAACCAGGACCAAAGCCTGGGGGCAGCAGATTCCAAAGAGGTTGGACAGAGTGAAACTGTTAATAGTCATAAGCTCAACAGATGTCGTAAGGTTGCAGTGTCCCCCTCAAGGGCTCCAGCCTCTGATTATCACCCACGTATTGATTAGTTAGTAGTGGGGCAGCGAGCCATTTTGGGGTTCGTGGAGGAGGAGGAAGAGGACCAGGATCCTTGGCCGCACAGGAGCCCATTGCATGGTGTCAGTTAGATGGGGCCCTGTCTACTCTACTGACCTGAACAGTTAGAATGGAAAATGGAAGAGGGTGCCTAGCCGAGAGGCAGACAGAGACAAAGGGAGAGACAGACAGACAGACACACCAGTCCAGTTTACATCCAGGGGAGGCCTGGACCAGTTCCCTCAAATGGGACTTGTCCTGGAGTACACATGAATGATGCAGGTGTCAGGGGTCTGCTTTTCCCTCAGCCAGTCTCCACTTCTAAGTGCCTTTTGTACTGTGAGCATCTGGCTGCTTAAAGCGGCGTGTTTGTGGAGACTGCTTTCTCCACCCTTTGGCACCACTGACACAAAGAACCATCTCTGAGCACGAAACTCGATGTGTTTTCTGCAGGGCTAGTCTGGTCCCTCCCATCCTGGAGACGCATGGGCCACTGCCCTGGCCACCACCTGCCAGGACCTTCAGGGCCATGCTCTGGCTGTGGCCAGAGACATTTTTAAATGATTTTATTTCTTTTTTTTTTTTAGTTATTTTAAAGTGCTTTAATACTTTAGCACATCAGTTAGCTGAGGCTAAGGTATGTCATTGTGACAGACAATCCCCGAATCTCAGCTCCTTACGATATTAAGTTTATTATGTTCTGTTCCCACTTGTGTTACACGTCCATCGTGGGTTAGCCGTGGTTCTGCTCCACGTTGTCTCTCTGCCAGGATCAAGACGAAGAAGCTGCCCTGAACAGGGCACCTGCCCTCATGGCAGAGGGGGGTCGGCGTCAGACCACGCCTGGTCCTGAAAGCTTCTGCTCAAGGATGACAGCCGTCACTTCCACAAGAAGCCTGATGCCAAGGGGCCAGAAAGAGTTATCCCCGCACAGGCTCTGTTGAGCAGGCCCCGGGTGCCCCGGTGGGGTAGCTATCTGAGAGACCACGTGGAAAACCAGGAAAAATAGGTAAGTATCACGTAGCCACTGAAAATGATAATGCAGATCTTTTATGTCAGCTTAGACGCTTATTTCTTATATATAATAAAATAGGGAAAAACGGGTAACTAAATAGGATATATAGTTTAGTCCTATTAAAAAAATAGCTCCCCAAATTAAAAATGTGTGTAATGACATAGAAAAATGAAATGAGAAGACGCAGACCAAACGTAGCAAACCTCGATGTCAGCAGAGCCCGGGCAGAGAGGAAGGGATCAGGTCAGCGTCTTCTCAGCGCCAGGCCGGTGTCCCCCGATCTTTCAGGCTTTCTGAAAGAAATGAAAATCTGGATTTAAATGTTAAGACCTCTTATTTTTAAATGTTGACAAATAATTACAAATTTTAACCTGCGTGGACTGCCAGTTTTTTAACCTCTGATGTGAACCCAAAATGATTTTCTCAGGTGAGATTTTTGTATGCCTTTTTTTTTTTTTAACCTTTTTATCTATTTTCTAACTTTACCACCAAACTGGGCATTTCTTTGTGACAAATAATGCTGGAGAAAACAAACAAGAAAATCACTAGTAAAAGGAAAAATATTTTTTAGCTACAGGACTTGCTCTTGACTTTGTCACTCACTATGCAGTTGGCGGGTAATCAAAAAGCAGTGATCTAAAGCGTCCACTGTACTTGAAGTTGTAAAACTGCCAGGGACCCATTGCTGTGACCAGGAAAAGCTGAACCCCACGAAGTCACAGGGAAGGAAGCTCCTGGGTCCTCCTCCGCGGCTTGCTGGCCTTCAGCTTCAGGATGATCAGGGCTGGCTTCTCTCGACACAGAGCTCAGTGTGCCTTACTGAAGTGACATTGAGACTGGGAATATGCAGAAAGAAGCCAACTGTGTTAGTGGGGAGAGGACCGTCCTGAGGGCAAGTTCCCAAAACGAGCTGCTCAAGAAAATCAGACGAAACACTCGGGCCGTTTAGCAGGTGTCTAAAGCACAGCTGCCTGCAGCCCCTCCATGTGCCAAGTGCACCTTTTGCATCCCAGCGTGCAGGGGATGGCGTAGAGCACGGCAGAAGATGCGCTGGACGTGAACGTGACCGTGAACGCAGGAGGAAGCTTTAGGCTCAGTGCATGCTGTTGAATATTCAGGGTTTTTTTTCTTTCCCCTCATTTTCTCCCCCAATTGTAATTCCCTGTCTCATCACCCATCATGCAAATGTGATTCTTATGCATTTTCTAATGTGACTCTTTCCCTAAACAAGTAATCAAAACAAGGTTTTGAGCCGTATTTGAGCTGCAAATAAGTTTAGTATAAAATGCAATTATTCTCCTCAAAAAATCAACCGAGACAATTTGGACATTTGAAAGGCTTGAATTACCCCTAATCAGAACTCAGAATGGCGTCCATTCCGAGGATTAAAATAAGCTAGGACTCAGCCTTAGTCAATAATAGCCAGTTTCTTAAAAAAAAGAAAGAAAGAAAGAAAGAAAGAAAGAAAGAAGGAAAAAAAAATTTTTTAAAATGCTAAGAGTAGTACATGCTTATTATAGAATATTTGGAAAATAAAGGAAAGTTAGAAAGAAGGAAAACAGATGACTCATGGTCCCATTACGTAGCTGAACCACAATTAATATCTTCTAGTCTTTTCTCTGCAGTTTTCCTCTAGATGGAGTCACGCTTTCGTTCTACTTTTTAACATAAAATTTCCCCTGTGTTACTCTATACTTCAGTCAAAATCATCATTCATAGCCGTATACTATTCCACGAGAGTGATACAATTTCTTTGATCATTCTGTTGAAGGACGAACTGAACCAAGGCATATTAATTTTAAAGAGTTTGAGCAACCGTCGATTCGAACTGGGCAGCAGCAAACCAGAAGCGGCTAGAGTGCCCACCAGGAGCTGGGGGCCAGGTTTTTATGGAGAGGCTCTAGAAGCACAGCGAGGAAGTGATTTGACCGGCCGCAGCTTCAGCGCTTGCTTTATTTGGATCACCTGGTTGGCTGTTTGTGGCTGGTCGTGGGTTGTCGTTCTCAGCCTCGAGGCGTCCCCTGTGATTCGCTGTGGCGTGGGCTTCAGCTGGGCAGCCTCAGTCTCACAGCCTCCTCATGTGATTGATTTAACGATTCCTATTCTTCAGCATGTAGGGGTTTTCCAATTTCTCACTCTTCCAGTTACAGACAACCCTGTTGTCCTTCAGGCTTGTTCTGTATTTTAGATTCTTTTTCTAGATAGGTCAGAGGTTGGAGGAGGTAGCGGCATTGTGATACAGCAGAGTGGGCATGGCCTTCTGGACGGACACAGATTCCAACCCTGGCCTACCGCTTTCTTGCTTTGTGACCACAGGCAATGATTGCAGTGCCTGTGCCTCACTGGCTTCGTCCGCACAGCGGTTGTAACATCACCCAGACTTGCAAGTTCATTACGGAATTTCAAATAGTGACTGTGATGTACCTGGCCTCTAGGGGGCGGCACTTCAATTACTCAGTATGCTGTTGGCTGCACGGAGCAGAAGACCCACCTGATTGCCAATGACCTTGAATCAGACACACTGGCTTTGGAATGGGGTCATCCCTGAGTTTACATCTCAACTCTGCTCTGAGAGAGCTGTAACCTTGGGCAAATTACGTGACCCTCCTGAGCCTCAGTTTACTCATTTGTGCAAAGCTCACAAAGGGATTAGAGGATTAAATGAAAGTAAAAAAGTGAGATTATATGTTCAGCACCTCATATAGTGCCTGAACTACAGTTCATACTTCGTACATGAGAACCATTATTATTATTATTTCTGTCGTCATCATTATTCTTATCAGTGCTGTAAGTGAGCTCTCTGGAAGCTGCTGTGGGAGAATAAGGAGAGACACCTCGTTCTATCTGTGCGTGGGCGTGGGAGGTCACAGAAACTTCCAGGCGGAAGTGATGCTTGAAACAGTCTTTAATACTGAGTTGGGGCGAGCTGGGTGGCTGAGAGAGGCAGAGGGTCCAGCGTGCTCCAGGCCCAGAGACGAGAGCAGGGCTGGGAGAAGGGGTGGTTGGAAGAATGGCCAGGACCCTGACGCCAGTGTCAAGTCCGACGAACTGGGCCATGGCGGTTGGGAGGAGGAAGGTAGGAGAGCATTAAATTCTTGTTGCTGTCTCATTCTTAGTGGCTGGAAGCGTTACTTTTTTTTCTTCCTTTGCCATTATCGATCCATAGTACATGAATGATGCTCGCCAGCTCTGTGCTGTAATGAAATCTCTGATGGAACACGTCGGAAAGTGAAATACTTATTCCTCCTTAAAAAAAAAAAAATTGGACTTTCGCAGAGTTTCAGAAAATAGGTCCACATGTGTGATGTAGAGTGCCCCTCTGGTTTTCTGCCTGAGTTGAACACAGTCAAGAAATAGTGAAGCAAATGTTTTTGCCTCAGAGTGGCGGGGATTCAGGGCTGCTGCTCTTGCGCCCAGTGTCTTCAGAGCTGTCACCTAAACCCTCCGCTGGCGCCACGACACGAGGCAGATGTGCACAGCATGGGGACGGCTCACGGGGCCCTTTTCGGACGTCCATTTGTTCATTCATTCTTTCAACCAACCGGCCGAGGTACCCACTGACAAAGATTTATTGAGCACTTTCTGTGCCAGACTTTCTTCTATGCCCTGGGGAGATATTCGTGAGCCAAGTGGAAAAGACCCATGTTCCCACAAAGCGTACATTCTAGTGCAGAGGCTCCGTAAACGTACAAATACGCAGACACTGGCGTTTCATTTAGCAGTTAGTGCTGGGAAGGGATAGAACGGGGGGCACTGAGGCATCTTGAGGTAGAGACCACTTCAGGTGGGGTCATCGAGAGGCCTTTCTTCCCTGGTTGGCGTGGGAGTAAGTCCGTGAGCTTATGGCAATTAATCGTATGGGTCCTCCCCGTTCACAAACTCAACAATTATTGTTACTTACAGCTCTTTATATGTCTTTATTTTCTGACTTGGCCCTCGTCTTCAGGGAAACTTAAGGCCTGGTGCAGGAAACAGATGTATTTTGGGGGTAAATGCTGTCTTGTAATGCCCCGTGGTGAACGAGGGGAGAACGCCAGGACCGTAGAAGTCCAAGGTCAGGGCACTTAGCTCAGGCCAGACTGGGGAGTATATGGTCAAGACACATCTTTGGAAAAGAGATGCTTGGGCTGGGGGAAGGGTGATCAGGCAAAGGTGGGTGGGCAGGGCATCCCGTGTGGAGGAAATGGCCCAAAGCAGGAGCCATGAAAGAACACACATGTCGGAGGCAGCATTGCTGTGTTCACGGCTGCAGTTCCCATGTTCTAGGCCCTGAGTCAGACCCTCTATTAACTGTGGAGTCCAAGTACAGGGCAGTCTTAGTTTAGATTCTTTACCGGCCAATGACAGGAACTTTGTTAGTGTGAATGTTAGAAAAGGAAGGAATGAAGGAAAGGAATGAAAGAAGAAAAGAAGGGAAGGAAGGAAAGGGAAGGACGGAAGGAAGAAGAGTTGGGCAAGAGGGCTCCTGGTCTGTGCAGCTCGCAGGGCAGAGCGGCATCAGGCCTCTAATCCCCGAGGCCGAGAAGCTGGACTTCCCCTCCACAGCTCACCGTGCCTTTCTCCTGCTTCTCGCGTGACGGGCATTCTTCCAGGGTGAGGAAGGACCGCGAGCAGAGAACTTTCTCCAAGGTCATGACTGTGTATCACTCTTAGGGAAGGGCTTTGGGGGGCTCCCCTTGGATGGACGTGGCCAGCCCATAGGCATGGAGTGGTGGGCTCGGCCAGGCCCGGGGCCATGTCGTCGGGGTGAGTGTGTGGGGTAGAGGCGGGTTCTGTTACAGTGCCTCCAGGACGATGGGACCCGGGCTGACGTGGTTGTAAGAGGCAGGGGCCCCCGGCAGACAGAACCAACCAGTCCTCTGAAAAGTGTGAGTGCCCTGTCCCTTCCCGACCACTGTAAAGGTTCACTTCTGCCGTGGGCAGTTACTGCTGTCGCATCTCGCTCAGTTAGCCACAGTCTGGGCAGCTTTGGTCAGTTCATAGAGAGGGTAGGGGAGAAAGCTCTTGAGGGGATATAATAGTCCATGTAATGAGCCTCTTCCTCTGTTTTAATGTCCGCTAATTGGAATACGCCCTTTAATACGTCCTCTAACAGGAAAATAATGAGGATTTTAGAGATCGAAGGCCCCATTCAACTTTCTGGTGTGTGCACGAACACGTTTCCAGGTCCTAGATCTGCTACAGAAACTGAAATTTAGCAGCTCCCACCCACGACTCTCTCCAGGTTCTCTTATTCCAGCTGTAGCTGTCTGCGTTTCTAAAGCTCGTCTCCTCTGCTCGACCCGCCTGCCGGCATGTGTGTGCCCCTCTGCCACCTATTTTGAGGTCCTCATGTTGGGCATCCATTTTAATACCCTCCCCAACTCATTCCCAAGATCAAGGATGATGGGTGAGTTTACCAGGTGCTGTTCATTTCACGTCCTTTGAGATGCTGGGACCGCAAGAGTGTAGACTCTGTATCAAACACCTGGTTTCAAGTCCCATCCCGCTGACTTCTCCTGTGTGTCCTTGGGCAGCTTATTTGACCTCTCCAGGCCTCAGTTCCCTTCTCTGTAAAATGGGGATGATGATAAGGACATCTTATCCTCCTAAGGTAATATAAAATGTTAAGCAGAGTTTCTGCAATGCAGTAAGTTCTCAGTAACTTTTTCTTTCTCTATTTGCTCCACATAGGGAGTGGCTGATCACTGAGCCCCACGATCAGAGACCTGGGCCCTGAGGACAGCCCTGTACCCTGAGAACAGCAGAGCAGGGTGTTTGGCGGCAGGAGCAGGGGAGGGGAGGGGTGCTGTTGCCACTCTTGTTCATTCTTCCTTCTCTGCGTCAGCTAGAGCAGTAGCCCGGATGTGCGCCTCGACACACACGAAGCCAGTCCCTCTGAGTGCTGCAGACTCTTGAATGGCCCCCTTAGAGTACTTGGGGCTTTCTTGGTCCTGCACCCTGTGATGGTGCCGCCTGTACCTGGCACCACAGGACCTGCTGACCTGACCCCAGGAGAGCGGGAGTGGGGGCTCCGTTTCCTCGAGTCCCCTGAGAACACTGGTGTTAATCTACGAAAGGGCTAGCACAGGGTGCTCTCAGGCTTGGCGTTTCCATTGTGCTGGGGGACGTTCCTCCATGCTGCCACTCCGCGGTGTCGGAGGATAACGTTAGCCCGTCGTCGTCCCCGAGAGAAGGGAACCATCCTGGGTATCCTTGCTGTCAGTCCTGCTGGGTGTTACCGGGGGCAGGGGCAATGCCCTCCAGGGGAAGAGGCTGTGCCCAGGCTCTATTCCAGCGGCCTGACCTCGGCACAGTCGGCCCTTCCTCGGGCCAAGGGTGGATTCGGAGGAATCAGATCTGCACTTGGACCTCTGCAGATGTTGCTCAGTTAAAGAGCTCACCAGCCTCTCTGCCTGGAGAGAGCAGCTCATGTAACAGCTGCTGGGACTCTCCCGCTAGCCCATGTCGAGAATGGAGGGAGTCTGCAGGAAAACGTCTTACCTTAAACCTTCTTTTTAAAATTCTGAACTGCTCTGCCTCTCTAGCTTAGAGAAAGATACCATTGATTAAACTGTTGACTGGCAAGGAGGTGGTCAAGTAATTTACTTGGCCAAGTAATTTAGGGACCTGTCCCTTCTTAGCTCACCTTCGTGGGGACTCTTGCTGCCAAACGGCATAGCAGAGGTTCTCAGGACCTGCTGGAGACACGAGCGTGGCTTTGAGTCCTTCCATTTTTTTAAATATCTGTAGACATCTCCTGGTACACAGCTGTTGGCGGACACTGTTTAGAAAACACTGCTTTGGGGATGTATTCCCTCCGTTATGAATGCAGTGCTTCCTAGTGCTGCAGCCAGGAGCACCCCTGGATCCTTGGCCAGCGGTTTCTCTTACTTTGCTCCTTAGAGGACTCGGCTGGAATGGTGGGACTTTGTCGTCTGACCCTGGGGCTCCCTGCAGAAGCCGGCCACTGTGTGGTGAGGACAGTCCTGCTCAGTGCCCCTGGGCCAGTCACTGGGATTCAGATATACTTCACTCATGGCAGCTGCAGGGGTCAGGTGACAGGGGTCCATGGCACTCAACCAGGGCCATGCGTGACCCCAGGAGTTTTATGCTGAGATGCAGCCATCTCGCAGGGGCGATTTTCTAGAGGGTCAGAGCTGCTTTGTGGGATGCTGGAACGCACCTATGCCCTGCTCAAGCCCCGCAGTGAGCGGCACTGGCACAGGCGAGGGCCACGTCCCGTACCTGGACCCCACTCCGCATCAGGCTCCCGACAGGAGGGCGCAGATTACGGTGCCCACAGATGAGTTTCTATGTGGAGAGAGGGGAGGGAACGAAAACAGGAGCATGGCGCCATTTTTAGCACGGGCAGACATGCCAGCCTGGAGAAGCGCGGCCGTGCCATCTCTGAGCGGAAGGTATGCTGCCGCCAGCGGGGTGGGGAGCGAGCGCCTGGCCGCCTTCCTCCCCGGCAGGTGCCGCTCAGGAGGACGCCTGCGTTGCTCAGACAGGCGTTCGCATCCCCGACTGCTCAGGCCTGTCTGGCTCAGGACTCGGGTCGGCGGAGGGGCCCTCTGCGCTCCAGCTGTGCCTGAAGGACACTGCTGGGCCCCTGGTGCCCTTCCACTTCTCCGGGCCTCCCTTTGCTTGTCCGTGAACTTGAGGGTTAGACCAGGGAGACATCTCCGAATACGTGAAAGGAAGGTGTCAGACCTGAGGTTCTGAAAGGCCATTCGTGTCCCAGCTCATGATGAACAGACGTGTCTAATAAGACCTGTTATTTTTTTCTATATACAATGTCACTGGGATCCTGTACCGTTTCACCTTAGTCAACGGGAATGCGATGTTTCTTCCTCCCTCCCTCTCCTCCTAGTCTCTCTCGTTTCATCTTCCTTTACTCTCGTCGTTTCTCGCGCTCATTCTGTTCGGCCTCCACACGCGGGCAGCGCGACACCGCTCGGTGCTGCGGGTGGCGTGGGTGGGGCTGGCCCCTCGCCGTGTTCGCAGCCTGTGGGGGAGAGAGTCACACGTTCAGGCCGTCGTGACGTGGGGTGTGGGGGTGTCAGGTGTGGAGAGAGGAGTCCCCAGGTGCGTGGCGGGAGTGCAGAGGTCGGCTGCCTCGGCCAGGCCTGGGAGTCGGGGAGACCTTTGTGGAGGGCACGTGTCACCTGAGCTGAGTCTTGGGCCACATGTCTGAAACTGATTGCAAAGAAGGCGAGGGGAAGGGCCAGGCTGGTGGTTCGAGCCTCACCCCTGACCCCTGGATGGCTGGGTAGCCGATCCCGTTCCTTCCCATCTTGCTGGGCTCCTGCCCCACCCACAGCTGCTCCCCCCATCACTGACCCAAGGCCCAGAGGCTCTGGGAGGTGCCAGGAGCGCAGTAGCACCCTGATCTACCTGCACCCCCGTCCTCTTACAGGAAGATACCCCAAACACGGACTCTGGCTTCCCGTACTTGGTGTTCTTTCTTGCTGAGACTGGCAGTGAACAGAGCTGGCCTTTGAGCCACGTTGGGGGTGCCCCTATCCCGGCACAGGGCCACTATGTGCAGTCAGGCAGGGCTCCCCATAGCCCCCCAGATCTCAGGCTCCAGCGGTCATTTCACTCACTACCCGGCCTAGCTCTGCCTGGCGTGAGCTCCTTACCCCACAAGTAGGGGCAAATGCTGCACCTCAGGCTTGGAGACGGGCTGCTGGGAGGGTTTACTGTTCATCTTCCCAGACAGCCCCAGACACTCACCCTGGGCTGGTCCCCAGGGCTCCAGGCTGCTCTCACTTGCACCTGCCCAGTGGCATCAGGTGACAGCTGAGCAGCTACCCGTCCTGCAGGCCTCCGGAGCAGGCAGTTCCCTGCAGACCTGCCGGCCCCTCCTCCGTCCCTGGCTGAGACCCGTTCACCTCACTGATGAGCCCAGCTGGATTCTGCGCTCTCCCCTCCTTCCCTTTCTTTCCTTTCCACTGTCTTCCCTTCTTTCTTCTTCAGCGTTCATTTTGCCTCTTCCTTTAACACAGTTTGCCTCTCACTTCAATCTGGGGCCCTGTTGCTGACAGACTGTCTTTTAAGTGATGGTTTGATCTCAGTTTATACCCAAGCAGCGCCTGTAATTACCCAGCGGCTCCCAGGAGAGGTAGCAGCACAGACCCGGGTCCTCGTGCGACAGACTCACTGAGTGTGGCAGCGCTGTCCCAGGGGCCAGGCGTACAGCAGAGAGAGAAAACGGGTTCTCGCGGGACTTTCGGGCATAGGCCAGAGCTGGTCATTGAACAAATGATGACAAGAACGCACACCTGGGAGAGCGGAGGGGCTGCGCAGAGCAACGGGGACCGCAGTGCTGCGGGAGCGTGTTGACATCGGAAGAGGCTGTGCTTGAGTTCAGATCTGACGGCTGGGCCAGAGCGAACCAGGTGTAAGGTGGGAGGAGTGTTCTGGACTCAGGGAAGGTTCTGGACTGAGGTTCTGCCATGGGCGGGAGCAGGGCTTGTTGATGAACTGAAGGGAGGCCTGTGTGGCTGGACAGAGAGGCCTGGTGAGTGGGCGGGAGGGTGCCGTGAGGTCTGGCAGACAGGGAACCATGACCAGGGTCATCGGGCCAGCCAGGTAGACCCTGCCTTCCCTGGCGATTGTAGGATGGCGGCCCAGCGTCTGGGCAGTGGTCGGCTGGAGGAGCACATTCCTCCTTCCCACCCCTCGCCTGCAAGGTCATCGTTCCAGACGCCCCACCAGTAGACCTCCAGCAGGCCCCATTGGGCAGCCGGCTCGCTTGCTCTTGCCCTGGTCGCAGGAGCTCCTGGGAGAGTGTCTCTCCTTTGGAGGCTCTGCAGTGGGAGGAGCCTCTGAAGGCAGGGACGAGACTGGCAGCCAGGCGTGCCAGACCTGGTGAGGAGATGGCCTCAGCCTGAGAGCAATTAAAAGGCACCCAAAGGCTTCGGCAGGGAGCAGTGGCACCGGACTCGCAGACGTGGCATCAGGGCATGGCTTCTCACTTAGCTAGGGACTAGCAGTGTGACCTCTCTGAGCCTGTTTCCCCCTTTCACATGGCGGCAGTAATACACCTGCACCGCAGGCAGGGAGAGCCCTGACCGCCTGGCACACAGCAGGTGCTCCCCAGACACCCGGTTCTGATTTCCTGGTGCTCCCTTGGTGCCTGGCGGGCCAGCGTCTGAGAGCACCAGAGAACAGGCCCGCTGGCAGCTGACCACCCAGCTTCGTGGGCACAGCGGGTGTGAGCTGACAGCCCCGCCCGACCCCCTCGGGCTGCACGGCCTCGCCGTCTCGCAGCCTCGTGCGTAAGATGCCAGAGGCACCACCTCGCCGGGTTGTTTTGAGGCTAAATAAACTGATGGCCTTGAGAGCCTAAGTTGGAGTGTGGCGCCCGGAGCAGGGGTCAGCAACAGTGCGTTTTCCTTCCCTCCGACCATCTCTCTTCCATTGCTTTAAAAAAAAGTAGAGACATATTCACCTATGATAAAATTCACCTTTTAAAAATGTACAATTCAGTTACTTTTTAGTAGTTTGCGCAAACCATCATGACCGTCTAACTCTAGAACATTGTCATCATCCTAAAAAGAAACCCTGCGCCTATTAGCAGTCACTCCTTGTCGCCCCGCTCCCTCACCAACCCCTGGAAACCAGGAACCAACTTTCTTTTCTCTGCGGGTTTCTCTAGAGGTTTGCCTTTTTGCGACATGTCACGTAAATGGAATCCTGTAAATCGTGCGAGGTGCGCCCTTTGTGTCTGGCTTCTTTCGCGTAACAATGCGTTCAGGTCTCACCCGTGTCGCAGTATGTGTCGTTGCCTCATTCCTCTCCGTGGCCGAATAGTGTTCCATTGTGTGGACGGGCTGCCTTCTGCTCGTCCATTCACCAGCCGACGGACATTCGGGTCACGTCCACCTGTGGGCTGCTCTGAATAGTCCTCCGTGCAAATCGGAGGGCAGGCTTTTGTGTGGACAAATGTTTTCAGTTCGCGGTGCTGTGCTGCTGCTGGACAGCTCCCGCTCCCTGACGCGGGGAGCCGAGCGCCCTCCCCGCCGACACTCTGCTCTGATCAACAGAGCGGCGATCAGGGCCAGCGACAGATTTCTCCGTTTCTTCTGGGGAAACCACAGCCCTCCTTGCACCCCAACTGATCAGCTCCGAATCTTGCTCAAGAGAACACAAATTTTAGAGCTCGCACAGACCCTGCCACATGCTGTCTCGTGGGGACTCCAGTCAGGTTAGCCAGCCTGTCGGAGCCTCGGCTTCCTCACTTGTAAAAGGGGGTGGTTGTGAGCGTTTGGTCCTTCACACCTCACCTAGCACTCAATAAGGACTTAATATTAGCCAGTTGCTCTTTTGCTGCTGTGAGCACTGTACCCCTCATTGTGACGGGTGGTGATGGACACTAAGGTGGCAGTGTCCAGCATGTGGCGGTTCCCTGAGCTGGTTTCCTTGTCTATACCGTGACCAGACGCAGCTGTTTAAGCACTGGCCATGGGTCCCAGCGTGGGGAAGGTGCTCGCTCTTCTGTGGCTTGGGCTGGATCAGGCGGCTCTAGGGGAATCCCGATTCTGTACTAGAGTTACCATGCAGGCTGCCTCCGGCACGGTGCCCACATAGCTTTCCTGGGCCTTTTGAGTGAGGGAAACATTTGCCCTGCTGGCTCCAACCTGACTCCCAGGCCACAGGCCTTTCCCTTGTCTCCTTGTGTTTTCCTGGCAGCCCCAGCTCCACCCTGCCGCTTTGCCCATCACGTCTTCCGAGAAGCTCACTCTAGACCAAGGGTGGCAAACTATGGCCCGTGACCACATTGCCCCCTGACAGTTTTTGTCAACAAAGTTTTACTGGAGTGCAGCCGAACTCTGCATTTGCATATGGCTACTTTTACGCTGCAGTGACAGGGTCGAGTCTTTGCAACAGAGCCCATAAGTCCACAAAACCTAAAAGATTTACTGTCTGGTTCTTTACAGAAAGCGTTTGGCAGCCCTGCTCTAGACGTCCCTTCTCAGGGCTCTCACTCCCTGAGGCTTCCTCCGTTTTGCTCTGTTCATGCCATTCAGTGATGGGCTGTCCAGTGTGGGTCTCCCCATCAGGTGGGAGCTGCTTGAGGGCAGTGGTTTCACCCCAGGGCCCCATCTCCCTCGCAGCACAGACACGTAGTATGTGCTCATCTCTCCATAGTAGATGGATAGATGGCTGGCCGGCTGAATGAATGAATGAAACATAGTAAATAGTTTACTAAGATGTAAATAGTTTACTAACATAGTAAATAGTTTACTAAGCTCGTCTTTTTCACCCGCAGAAACATGACCTCAGTGCGCATTCGGTTCAGAAGTTCTCTGTCTGCGGTCTGTCAGCTCCTTTTGCAAACCTCATAATGAGCAGGTGTCACTGATAAAAGTGGCCGACACTCAACATGGCACCTACTGCGTGCCAGGCTCTTGTACTAACTACTTGAGGGATATTAATCAATTCCATCCTCAGGACAACTTGAAGAAGGAGGTGCTGTCACTAATTCCTTTCTACAGATGGGGAAATAAACACAGGCAAGGCTTCCCCTGGACACCAGCTAGGGAGTTCACGTGCGAGGCGGGGCTGCCCTCAGACCCGTGGCTGAGCTTCAGCGTACCTGCCCTGAACCTTACATGTCCTGCGGCCCTGCGTGTGCGGGTGAAACAGTCACTTCTTGTTCCATTTGTTTTAAGACAAGGAAGCTCCTTTCAGCCTCTCCGCTTCAGATCCTGAAAGCACAACACAGTCAGTAATTGTTCTTTATCATCTAGTGGCATATTTAATGCGTTAACCTCCTCTAATTGAATGGGTAATTCAGGATTGATCTGGCACTCCGAGAGGCACCCATTGTGTGCTCGATGAGCAGAGAAGAGAGTCGAAAGAGCTTGTCAAGAACATTTCTCAGAATCGGAGCTAGCAGGAAATGTTTCGTCTAAAAGAGTCGGGCCTGCGGAAGGGACCCACGCGAGGCTTCACGGCAGTGGAGCCCCCGTGACTTTTCAGACAGCTCTGGTTTTCCCTTTCTGGAGCTCTAGGAGTAGGTTGGCTTAGAGTAAGGTTAAGGGACAGGACCTTGACAGCAAAACCAGGATGCCCGGACCGTAGGAATGGGGAGAGGACAGACTGGGAAGGAAAAAGCGACAAAATAGATGAGAGAAATAGCTCCTGCTATTATTGCCGCAGGAAATGAAATGCTGGAGTGTGTGTTTGTGTGTGTGTGTGCGTGTGCGCGCGCACGCGCGCGTATGTGGTGCTGAGGCACACGTGTGCAATCACAGCATTCTCTTTTTGTTCGGTCATCCCTCTATTCATTCAGTAAATATGCCGATCACTGAGTGCTGCGTATGTACTCATGAGCAAAGACTCATGGAAGCTCTGGCAAAGCATCCCGGAAGTCAGATCCTAGTCAGAAGGATGCTACATATTCAAGACCCCAGGCACCGTTAGATGAATGACACGTCGATGGCGCCAGGCTAAGATGGCTGAGTGTTTCGTCTCGCAATAGGGAGAGGCTTGCCAGTGCAGTCTGAATGACCTCTAGTCTGTTGGCAGGAGCTCTGTCTTCCTGGGTCGATGCTGGGATGGGCAGCGCTAATGTTGGCTTCCTTCAGCCCAACACGGTACTTCTTAAATTAGGTTGAACTATATGAAAGTTTTGTTTTTGTAGGTCAAAAGGAACAGGTGCCAGCAATTTCATGCGTGTCAGCCTCACGTAGGCCTTTACTGAGGTACCAGGCTGTTCTCACAGGCAGGTGGCACCTCCCTTTCTCGCCGGGGGTGTCCTGAGCTCTGCTCTGATCCATCGTGGTGGCTCGCACTCCCGAACTTTCTGAGATCAGTCTCCTCTCATGACTTTCCAGGTTCTTGGGAAAAACATCTCACATACTTGTATTCTGTCCTTTCGTCTTCACGTTTCTGTGATCTCTTTAGAATTTAGATTCTCTCTCCCTGGATTCCCCCCCTCTCTCCTTTTCTGCCCCCCACCTGTGCTCTAGGATCCAACCAGAATCTTCTTGCCTGGCTAGATGTCACCTCACCCTCTTCCCTGTCCCCACGGCCCTATTTGGACCTGCCTCAGCTTACCCACAGTCCATCTTAAGCGGCACTGATCTGGGCACGTGCCAGGCAGGAATGCAGGCTCTGGGGCCTGACCGCCTGGGTCCGTCACAGCTGGACCACTGCCGGTCGTGTAACCTTGGACCAGTGGCTTCACCTCCCTGTGCCTCGGTTGTGAGGATTACACGAGTTAATTATGGAAAGCACTTAGAATACGCCCTGGTATGTACTAAGCTTTCAGATGAAATGGCTGTTATTTATTATATCCTGCTTTATTAAACGTATCCCAGCAAGCCGCCTCGCATTCTTTACTTTAATAGGACAGGATATAAATAATCTGAATACCACAGCCTAGCACCGCTCCTTGGAATAAAAACCGTTATTCCTGGAGCATTTGGATAGTTGGAGAAGGCCCAGGGGTGTAAGCATGAACTTCAGGTACCTTTCAACTTTGCTTTATTTGGGATGAGGTCAGGAGTACACATTGGTGGGTATTTGCCTTTAGGGGAATTCCAAAAATGGGAAACGAAGTCCTGGATCCCCTGAAGACTCTCAGTCGATACTTTTGGATCAATTTTTACTTCCTATCAAACCAATTATTTTTTCAGCTGTGAAAACAAAAGCCTTTTGGACAAGGCTTTTGGACAAGGTGGATATTTCGTAAATGGGAAGGAGACGGTGTAAACCAGCAGCCCTCTCTCCTCACTCTGAAAGCGAAATCAATTTTCTCTTGTTATAGCAGAATCATGGAAGCCTGTTGGCCAGGAGACCTAATTGGATGCAGTTTAGAAGTCCCCTGGCCTGCACTGAAATGCGGCTTAACAGATCAGGCTGTCCGTTCATGCAGTATGTTTCAGAGCTCGCTCCTCAGATTGTTTTTGTGATGTGACTAATTAGAGTACTTCTTTTTACTGAGCAGAAGCTGAGCCAGCCCTGCCCCTCACAGAGGCCCCCCCAAATCCCTGCTTCCCCACCCCTCTCGAGGTGCTTGAAGTACCTCTCTTGGTGGCACAGTTGTCAGGGAGGGACAGAGGAGATGCGTTTAGTTACAACGCATATTTCAAATGGTCACCTAAGACATAAACTTCCCCAGATCAGCTGATAATAACGGAGACCGTCTTCATCTAAGGAGCCCAAATATTCGGGTTCAGGAGAGATGGGGTGACGGCGAAGTCTTCCTGAGCGTGTGCTGGTTGCTGTGAGTGTATGATGCCCTGACTTCATAACAGCCCTGCAGGACAGTAGCCACAGTAGCATTATCCCCATGTTAGAGATTGGTGCTGAGGTTCAGAGAGGTCGAGCAAGCTGACCGACGCCACACAGCTTGTAAGCGACAAAACCAAGCCCCGAATCCAGTATGTCTTACGTCAAAGCCTGTGCCTTTCCTGGTAACCACCCAGCCCCACCCCAGCCTCGGTGAGCCACCCCAGCGCCTATGGTCGAAATCCCTGTCTCTGTCAGAGATGATGGTGACCATGGGAGACAATGGCTGAACATACGACAGTGTCTTTACATGATTCTCATCACACGCTACACACACACACACACACACACACACACTGCGCTGCGCGCACATCTTCATTCGTTGCTGAAAGAGTAGGTCTTTTTCTTAAAGTACAGATTATTAAAATTGTTCAAGGCAATTGGGAGTTTTTGTGTTTTTTAAGACACCAGCTGGTGATCCCCCTTTGGTGACTTGTAATTACCTATCACTATGACATCTATTTATGTGCAGCCCAACATCTGGCAAAATACGCAAGGTTCTGAGCTGATGCTGGGAAGAGAGCAGGTAATTTTTTCCCGATAATCCTCTTGTCCTCATTGTTGCCCGGAAAAACCTGAGCCCATCATAGGGCCTCATCCCGTCCATTCAGATGTCAGTCCACAGTGCTAATCATAGGAGTGGCCGCCCAGCGCCCAGAAACGCAGCCGAGACTCATCATGAAGTGTCTGATCCATATGTCTGTCTGTCTTTCTCTAACACAACAAGCAGTCCCGATGAGGTGCTTTAAATATTAACCCTTCATGCCCAACCCTCCCCGCTTTCTTCTAACTAAGCATCTTCCTTTCACTTTTAGACAATAGTGATATGCTTGGTTTCCACACAGAGGGGCCAGTTTGACTCCTGGTGATCGGTTCTCCAAGACATTTGAAAGGTTGCTGGTTGCCAGGAGGTGGACAGTGGAGCTAGACTCGGTTCAGTTTCAAAAAACATTTTCCAAGTGACCCACTCACTGCTGGGCGTGGAGCCCAGAACTGGGACTAGAGAGATGAAGAGATACAGCTTCTTACCCTCAGGGGGTGCTCAGTCCAGTTGATGAGGGGACAGAGGTGACAGGAACAGCAGCAGCAGTTGGAGAGAGGGAAGGACATTGTGAGGTCAGCCTAGAGCCCCATGGGAATATGGCCGTCGGTACAGTTGGGAGCAGGAGGAGCGACCAGGGAATGATGTTCCAAGGAGAAGATGCTTGAGATTTGCAGGATAAGTAGGACTTCTCCAGGCACAGATGGCAGAGAGCATAGTCTGAGAAAAGGCTCAGCAAGGACAAGGGACAGGGCACAGATGGGGAGCACAAGCCAGTTGGTTCAGCTAGATTATGTACTGAGGTTTGTAGCTAGCACTTTCCTTGAAAGTGGCAGAAAACTCAACCCAAAGCAGCTTAAACAAAAATGGAATCGCTTCTTCCCTGTCAGTTAACACTCTTGACGTAGGCTGGCTCCAGGCACAGGTTGGTCAGGGCCTCACACGAGGGTCACCTGTTCTTGGCATCGCCCTGCTCTGTTCTCTGTAGAAACATTCTCAGGTAGGCTTTCTTTTCACTGGCACAAGTCATCTGTGGCAGCTCTAAATATGATCAGCTTGACCTCCAAGCCAACAAAAAAAGAGTAAGAATCCCCCATTAACCTCAGCAAAAGCCTCACCAAATCATGGGAGGTCATGTGCCTATTCCTGAACCGATCGCTGTGGCCAAAGGAATGAGGGGATGAGCTGCTTAGCTCAGGCCTGGGTCGCAGATGCCACCCAGTGCGTGCACTGTGAGAGAAGGGAAGACGGTGACTTCTCAAAGGCAGTCGGGCCACAGTAATCGAAGAGGGTGCCATGCCTTCCAGGTGGCCCAGAGCATCCCGGGTCCAGCACAGGCTGGCGGAGGGCTTTGCGGCACTGAGGAGCTTGGGCGTCACCCAGAATGTGATGAGGCGTTTGCAGAGTGTTTCAAATTGGGGAGTGACATGTATGATTGATGATTCAGCCCAGTCATTGCAGCAATGGGGAAGGCGGAGTTGCTTGGGTGCCACTTGGGGGTCCTGGCAAGAGCTGGTGGAGGACCGAGCTCAGGAGTGGGGAAGAGGGGGAGCAGAGCTGGAACACGTGGACCGGGCACGCTCGTTTGCCCAGTAAGAAAACTGAGCTGGGCTGTGCCGAGCCGTTAAGTCGGGAGCCTTGTCCTGGGAAATAACTAGGCTTTTGATCACGATCTTAAGCTGAATGCTTTCCTTCTGCAAGCAAGGGAAAGTCACCCACTGCCAAAACAGCAGTCACTTTTGTCCTTGAACAGGAGACCTCCCAGAGTACTTACTGCTATTTTTATTTATCCACCAGTCTACTACCCAGTGGCCCCAAACTCTCGAGATTTATGTTCTCATTACTCCTCACCACATTCCTCTAAAGTACACATTAGGTTCATAAACACAATTTCAGGGCTCTGCAAGAAAATGAAGATGCACTGTAATAGAAAATTAGCTTCCCTGCTGGCCCGCCGGGTCCACATTCATTTCCTTCGGTGGCAGAGTTCCTGGTGGGGGGCAGAAGGCCACCTCGGGTTAGGGGCGTTAGCAACTAATCACCCAGCGGGAGCCACCGTCTGGGACTCGCCATTTAATGATCTGGTGGTGGCCCAGCGTGCAGGATGACCTGTGACCCTCTGGGCTTTATTTACCAACAAAAGATATCCCACGCAGCAGCCTTTCGGCATTGAGGTAAATCCGAAGGCCACCAGACACGGTGGCGCTGCCTCGAGAAACAGATGGTTTGCGCCCCAGCCGGCCGTGCCAGCACCTCCCACTCTTCCTGTCCAAATCAAGGGAGTGATGTAGCTTGTGCACCAGCAGCTTCAACCATACAGGTCGTTGTAGTCTGTCTGTTCTGCAAATGGTCAGTTCCCAGCGGTTTGACTTTGGGCAAGTTATCGAGCCTCTCTGAGCCTCGGCGAGACTTCGTCGGGTTGTCGTGAGGCTTAAATGAGATACAAGAACAGCTGTAAGCTGCTTAGCGCAGGTGCTAGTTGTGTGACCCTGGACTTCGCTGTGATAATGTCCTCTAGTGATTCGCCACCGGGAGTGATTTTGCCCCTATGGGAACATTTAGCAATGCCTGAAGGTATTTTTGGTTGTCACAACTGTAGGGCTGCCGCTGGCATCTAGAGGGTGGAGGCCAGAGATGATGCTATATCACCTACTGTGCACAGGAACAGCCCCACAACAAAGATTTATCTGGCCCCAAATGTCATTTGGGCTGAGGTCGAGAAGCTCCGATGAACGAAAACACTCAGTGCAATGCCCGGCTAAGTATGCTTCAGTAGAGGGTAACTGTCAAACGGTGGGCGCCCTGTGCCGGGGACAGCGAAGTTTCGAGAGCCAGAGCTCAAAGACAGATGTCCTCGGGGTGGTGGTGATAAAAGCTCTGGAGCCCAGAAGAGTCCCCTAATTCAGCCTGGGTGGCAGGAGGGGCAAGGCGAGTCAGGGACTGCTTGTTGGAGAAGAGGGCACCCGAGCTGAGTCGTGAACTTGCCGTGAATCCTTTTCTCTGTCCCATTTGGCCTGGTTGACGTCAGAGCTGAAGCACCGGCCCTGGGGACAGGGGTGTAGAGACAAGGCGGCCTGCTCGTGCGACTCCTGGACCCCTGTGGGTGTCGGTGACACGGGCCTGTGGGAGTGAGGAGAGGAGCCGGGTGGTGGGGTGGTGGCAGCCGTGGCGCTCCAGGACAGGAACTGTCACCTCTGCTCCTGTCTGGGATCGCAGCTCTGTCTTTTTAACATTGGGTTTTAAAATAAAATTGCATCTTGTTCTGACTTTGGCTGTCACTTCTTCTGTTACTTTTGAGGTTGTTTCTTAGTAAGAGGCCCAGCGCAGGGCTTGGAGGTGGCCTTCATTTTTGGCGAGTTGCTAAGCACCCACCTTCTCCAGGCACGGGGGCCCTAGATGCAGAAGGGATTCCTAGCAGCAAGACCCGGGGCCACCTCATCAGGTGGCAGCGTGTGCCTCCCCTCCAACCCCTCCACCTCCCACCCTCTGTGTGGACGTAGACACCAAGGACACAGACAAAATACACCGTTTCCACAGACAAAGCGAGCCCCGGAAGTCTCGTAAAGAGGAATGCTCAATACATCTCCCCGTTACCATGCCCACGGCAGACGTAGCTGATCAGTCCCAGCCTTTCAGGGTGCTCAGACCCATTCTCGGAACCCTCCTCTGCACTGCCACCGGCTTCCCCAGGCAGCCTCCAGTGGACGAGGGTAGGCGGATCCTCCATCCTTATTCTAAATTCCTAATGGCCGCGTGGCCTTGGGCGCATCACGTGACCCTTTCAAGTTCGTTTCCTCTTCTGGGAAGTGGGAATAATAATAATACCTACTTTGCATAGTTGTTGGGAATACTAGAGGGGAGAAAATATATAAAGCGCCTCACCGAGCCCTCATTGTACACCGAGTGCTCAGTAATCGTTAATCGCCTTCCGATTTGCATACTGATCTTTCAAAGACTTCAGCAAGACTTGTCCATTTTATTCCTGCCTGATATTGTGATTTATCCTCTAGCTGCATTTTTCTTAGTCTTCAGTTGGGTTGTAGGCATTTAGAGAATAGGAATGGTGTCTTAGGATTCTTTTAGGCCACTGGCCTTCCATCCAGACATGGCACTTGGATACACAGGAATGTGGCAGAGACTGCTGGTTGCTTTCTCATAATATTCATTTCTCACTAATCTCCTGGTAACAGAGTCCTGAGCATCGTGCCCAAGTGGAAAACAGTAAATTTCTCAGCTTCCCTTGCAGCTACATTTGGCCATCTGACTAAAACCTGGCCAATGAGATATAGACGGACATGTTGGGTGTGGCTTCTCAGGACTGCTTAAATGGAGATACTTCATCTGAGTGCTACATACCTTATCCTTCTCCTCTTTCTCGTTCTTGTTGCCTAGAATTCAGACACGATAGTTAGAGCTCCAGCAGCCATGTTGGCCCATGAGGTGTCCTTGAGGACGGCAGCTATGCAGTGAGGATGGCAGAGCAGAGAGATGGAAGGCACTTGGTCCCTGATGACCTTGTGGAGTAGCCATACCTATCCTGGACCTCTTCCTTCCAGACTGCGATTATATGAGAAAATAAACCCAAAATGGTTAGGCCCCTGCTGTTTTGGAGCCAAATGCAATTCCTAACTGCTACAAAGAGTTCTTCAAAAGAGGCTAAGAGAATCGCATGTCCACAACCCTAGAGGTGATGATGGCACGTGGCATTTAGGGATTGTGGAGTTCGGTTTATTTAGTCAATAGCTTTTATATGAGTTTCCACATGTACAGGGTGCTGCTGGGCGGTATGGCCCATTGCTGGGGTTAAGAGGGAAAATATCCAGCAAAGAATCTGAGAAGAGGTGATCAAGAGAAGATTGTGCTCTTCCCTTTCTTTAATCCACGTCCGGAAATTTAGGCTGAATCCTGAGCACCGTGGAGAGCCGTTAAAGGACCCGAATTCGTGCTCTGTCACCGTTGCTCTGGTTGCACAGTGGGGAGAGTTGAGCTCATCTGTGCTCACAGGCTCCTTCAGCCCCCGAAAGACCTGAGCCTGTCAGCCACCTTGCTCTAAGACCTCCTTCCCACACCAGAGCCCCGAGCATCACTTTGGTCATCAGCCAGACTTTGGTACAGTTCTGTCATATTCTAGAACACGCACAGCTCTTGGTGTTCTGTGCTGGGCCTTCTAGACTCTGAATCTGCTCCTGTCAAAGCCCTTTTCATTCAGAACCTCCTCCATTCCTGGTCAGCGACAGGCCAAGCAAACAATGGAAGAGTTTTGCCAACAGCCACTGTCTGTAACTGACCTCTAGGTGGCAGTGGCTGCCTGTTGCCACGCTGGCTCTCATCGCCATGGCAACCAGAAGTCCTCTTTCCTCCACAATAGCCAGTGTTCCTTATCTTTTCCTCCCTGAATTTTGGATCCAGGTACCTACCTGTTTCTCTGTCTTATCTGCTACTCTTTGGCTTCCCAGTTTCCACTGCTGTGAATCTTCTTTACAGAGCTTTACTTGTCCAGAGGGCTGGTGGGGTCTCACACACAGAAGTCTGCTTGTATAGACCTGGGTCCTGCCTGTCAAAGGCATCAGTCCATCGCTCACTGTCAGATAATCACTGGTGAGGACAGGTGTGTTTATGTGTATGTGGGTGACTGCATGCAGAGTGAATAATGTGTCTTCCCTCTCTCCTTCCCACATGCCTTCTTCCTTCTTTCCTTCCATTCATCCACCCATCCAAACATCCAGTAATCTTTCCATCTTTCTTCCCACCCATCCAATATCCATTGAGCACCTCTAGACAAGGATTTCCAGGAGCATCTTACCCTTGGGTTCTTGCCCTTAGAGAATTTATCACCTGATAAAGATAGAAAGACTTGTAAAGTCACAAATGCAGGCAAATGTTCAGGCGAGGTTCAGTTATTTGTTCATTCATTCATTTATTCACTGAACAGTGTTTATTGGAAATTGTTACATTCCAGGCACAGGTCTGGGTACTGGGGTGTCGTGAATAAGAATGTCGAGTTTACATGCTAGCTGAGAAGAGACAGGAGTCAATAAATAAATATGCGAGATAATTGCCGATTATGCTAGATGCCAGGACGGAATAGAGTAATGAGGTAGAGGATAATTTGGGGCAGGGATATGATAAACGCTTCCAGTTCACTGGGGGAACCAGTTGGGGAGGGTAGCAGGAATGGAGTGGATTGTCTTGGGAAATGTGTGGGGTTTTGTCAGACAGATTGATGAAGCAAAAGCATCGCAGGCAGAGGGCCTGGCATGGAAGAGGCCACATGGAGTGGGGCACTTGGGTCGGGGAGGGAGAATTCGGGGGTTTTTTGGAGATGTGGCCCTGGCTGCCAGGGGGAATGTGAGAGAGGATGGGTGTGGGGAGAGGCGTCATGTGTTTTGTGCTTCGTCAAGGACTGTGAACTCGATCTTCAAACCTGGGGCCTTTCAGATTCGAGTGTGTGGTGACCCTAATACTCCACTGGGGTGCCTCAGATCCACTCTGGGTAGAGAGGAACAGGGGGGCCTAACCCCCTCCTTTAACTACAGCTGCTCAGCCTTCATCTCTTACATGGGTCAAATCTACACTTAGGATTTGGTTTGCAAAAGGGGATTGGTAGCTAAAAAGGATGCTTGAAAACTAAGAGTGCAAGTGGGGAGAGATACTTGAAGATTTCTAAGTTAAGTGTGGTTATTAACCATCTGGGATTTCGCTATCAGCTCTGGCTCTGGGCCTTGGTTTATTTGTGAGATCAGAATAACAGTAGTCCCTGCCTCTTGGAGTTTTTATGAGCATTAAATGTGGTACACAGTAAGGCGCTTCGCACCCGAGCCTGTCACACTGCGGGCTCAGTCGAAGGTCGTTGTTCCCGTTATCATAGTTACCATTCGTTCTCACATGTCTTCTGTTTTTCCTACTTCTCCAGTACTTCACCGCACTCAAAACATTAATGTTAGTGGCCGTTGCTCGTCCTTCCAGCCCAGAATCCCAGGGCGGTGAATGGAGATCCCCTCCTCATTCCTCTTTCACAGCCGACACGGCGGAGGTCGGAGGAAAGCCGGTACAACACAGTGGCCAGAAAGCCCTGGCTCCCGAGGTCAGACAGACCG
Organism: Pteropus medius; assembly: GCF_902729225.1. Classification (NCBI taxonomy): domain Eukaryota; kingdom Metazoa; phylum Chordata; class Mammalia; order Chiroptera; family Pteropodidae; genus Pteropus; species Pteropus medius. Next base: position 12,005,199 of record NW_024349798.1, read on the forward strand.
GATAGAATCTCCGCTCTGCAACCAACTAGCAGTGTGAGTTCGAGCAAGTCACGTGACCCCTCTGAGCCTTAGTTTCCCAGTGTTCGGGGTGATTAAGTAAAACGCTTGGAAAGCAGTACAGTAAAAAACAGTGACCACATTGTAAGTGCTCAGTAGAGTAGCCACAGATGCGTTCAACTTACCCAGTTCCATCTCTTCCAGCCAAGTGCATCAGTCAGCTGTTGTCACAGTAATCTGGTGTAACAAACAATCCCCAAACTCAGCGGCTTAAAACAATTTATTGTTGCTCACACATCTGTGGATCGTTTGGGAGTCGGCTGACCTAGGCCGGGCTTGGCTCCAAGCTGCAGGTGGTCCACTCTTCGCGTGTCTCTCATCCTTCCTGAGCCAGCAGACTACCTGGGATGTGCCCTCCTGGTGAAGGCCGAGTGCAGGGACCACCCCTGTCATTCAGTGGATCCCAAGCCTCTGCCCGATTTACATTTGCTAACCTTCTGTTGGTCAAAGCAAGCAGTATGGCCAAGGCCAAAGTGAAAGGAAGTATAAACCGCCTGTGGCAGGAGGGGCTGCATAGTCCCATGGGGAATGGCATGACATGAGTATGTGCACACGGGGAGAACTGGGGTCACTAATTCAGTGCACTACAGTTGGCGAAAGAAAAGTAGAGAAAAAAAACTTAAATAGCGCGGCTACCCTGCCTTTCTTTCATCAAGTACCTTCAGAGCGTGAGGTAGGAGACAGAGCGTGGCGTACGATTTTATACACACCACTTTTCTGTAATTAAAAATCTTATTACATTTCGTACACAGCCCTTATACTTTACACAGTACTGTGTGCGTTATACATTTACATAGCCAAAATAGTGCCTGGAGTTGTAGACCAACCCAAGTTTACTGTACTTTGTGGGCAGCTTCAGGATTTTCGGATCATAGTTTTGACCAGCCTTGCTTTTCGCCTCTGGGCGGATTTTAAAACATAAAGTTCAGCTTTATTTAAATGGTCTCTCTGATCGAAGGTCCATAACCCCTTATTCAAAACTGTTGAGGTCAAAATTCTAGATATGTTTCATTTATCTTTTCTTTACGAATTTGAGGAAGGAACGAGGTCATGTAAGGGGGTCTTGGGCAGCACCGTGCAATCAAACACCAGTGTTTCTACAGTAAGACAGGAGTGTTCACACGAGGTAGGGTGAGTCAAGTGTGTAAACACCCTTCATTTAGTCAAGTCAAGTTTTGTTGACAAATGAATTTGCACCAAACTTATTAAGAGCCTTTTGGTTTTAAGAACTTTTTGGATTTGGGAGCTGGGGATGGGGTTGTGGGTGAGGGGCTGGGCCTCTATTAGCGTTGCTGTTGTTGGCATTGCCACCCAGCGACACACAGGCCAGTTGGTCCTGGGCCCTAAAAGCTGGCTACTCCCCCAGGGCCAGCTGAGGTCATTTCTTGGCCTAAGTCCATTGGCTTGGGTCAACAGGTACCAGATTTGTAGTCAGCTCCACTTCTCCCTGCCAAGAAAGCTGGTCTGTCTGCTGCTGGCACCGTGGGCTCCAATGCAGACTTGGCGGCATGTCAGGAGGAAGCCGAGGAATAGTCTCTCGTGCTCAGCTTCTAGGTCACAGCAGGCTGCCAGGTCGTCAGCCGGCATCCAAAAGCACAGGCCTTCCCTCTGCCTCACCCTCTGTGCGGCTCGTCGGCCACCGCAGTGGGAGGGCCCGGGCCAGCAGCTGGGAGCCAGGAGTGAGAGGGGTTCCTGAGGCAGTGCAATATAAGTGTCTTCAGTGCTGTGGGGTCTTATTTGGACCTAATGGAAATGTGACACTGGCCCTCTGGGTTCTACAAGGAGCAAATGAGAGTGGGCGTGTGAATGCCATTGGCCCACGGGTGCTGCCGTGGTCGGTCTTCGGGAAATCCAGTGCTCAGACCTGGCCCGGCCCTGGGACTTTCTCCAATGAGCTGAGATAATCTGTACAAGTGTGTGTACCTGGTGGGCATGCGTGTGTGTGTGTGCGTGCGTGCGTGCGTGCATCCACCTAGAGGAGTATGTGTATAATTGTCTTTTTCCAGGAAGGAATCCACAGGCTTTATGAATTTTTTCGAGGGGCCTGTGACCCAGGAAAGGTGGAAGGATTCTGGGTACTGGCCTGCAGCAGGCCTGGCAGGGCAGACAGGCTGCTCAGATGCCCCCCCACCCCCTGGCCCATGAGCTCCTGGGAGGACGGACCTTCGTCACCACGGCTCCCGGAGGCCTCTAGAGAACAATGCTTTGCGTGTCTCAGTGTGGAAGGAGTTTTGAGTCAAGTTGCAGAACTGATTGTGACAACTCCTTTGGCGTCATGCCACCTTCTTTCGTGGGCAGTAAGCTGAGCTATCAGGCAAGGCCTTTTCCCCTCTCTGACCAAGTAGCAATGCAGTCGTGGCAAGTATAGGCGCATCATGAGTCTATCGAACATTTAACAAGAGTTCAGCCTCTCACAGAATTACTGCTAATAAGATGGTAGACACGTGTCATGCATTATGACACTGGGCCGTGGTAACCCTGTGACGTAGATGCTTCTAGTATCCCCACTGTGCAGAGGCTTAGAAAGGTCAAGTAGCGTGGCCGAGGTCACTCAGCTGGATGGAGCCCGGGTTTAACTGAGGCCACTGAGGCCGCAGATCCCGTGTCCTGGGCTGTAACCTTGGTTCCCGGGCATGGGGCCTCCCCTCTCTGTGGTCACGAGGCGCTTCCTGAGTGTGGGACGCAGTGGTCTGCCAGATGCCCACGTGCTGCATGAAGAAGGCCCAAGCTCCCCCTCTGCTGCTCGGGCTTTGTGGGTGAAGAAACACAGATTTGGGGCTGGAAAAGACAAAAGTTCAAACCAAATCTCCACCGCCGCTGGCCCTGGGCCTTTGGGCAAACCCCATTCACACGTCACGTACCACCTCACCCTAAGAAGGTGCAGACGAGACCAAATGACCCCCTCAAGCACCTGCCTTAGTGCCTTGCACGCGTGAGAAGTGAAAAAATGTTCCTCCCAGCCCCATCTTGGGCATCGGGAATACGTATTTTTTTAAATGCTGTCTTAGGGGCGTCATTATGAGGGAGAAATGAGTACACTGAGCGAATTCACTGTACTGTGGTGCTTGCGGTCTGCCAGCAGGCAAAATCTGGTCGTGTGGGGAGATGAAAGAGAATTCTTCCTGGTGACTAATATGTCTCTCTAAGTGTACATTACAGAGAGGTGCACAGAGTTCTCATATCACATCTGAGATGTTCTATTGTTCTGTTTGTTTTTCATTACTCTGAAATGATTACTGCAAAAATTCTTAAATTGGATGCTTTTCAAAGAGGAAGATTAAAGACATGAGCACAGGCTGGCAGCTGTGTAGGGAGGGACGTGCATCTGTGTCGCTTTGGATGGGGCTTTGGAGGCTTCACCTTGGGCTCTTGGTAGCTCGGGAAGAAACTTTCAGGCCGTTAGGGGCTGTATCCGCCATGCTCCCTCCACGAGCCTGGGTGGAGCTAAGCTGGCATCTTGTAGCATTTCTGCCCAAGCTCAAAGCCATCCTTTTGGTGTTATTTAACTTACAGACTCCTAAATGCTTTTCGATGGGGGCTGGGTCCCCCAAATTCCAAGACAAGGATGCTGAGGCATTATGAAGGAACCCAGAGACCCTGAATGAATGCACAAGAGGAAGAAAAATCTGGTCTTGACCTGCCCACCAAATCACTTGCTTCAGTGACTGCCTGAGAATTCATGGCCGTTTGATTAAGGATCAGTTCTAATTGGAGAGTCATATTTATTGTTCTCATTTTCTTTATTGTTGTTGGAATGTCACCACTTATCCTCTGTCTAGAGTGAGGAAGGAAGGGTTTGTACTCCTGGTGTTGGCTCCAAGGTCGTCCCAGCCCACAGTCGCCAGAATCACTGCTAACGGTACCAGAAGAAGCTTTGCATTGTTGTGTGAATAAGTTTAAGGGGCCCCTGAACCCAGAAGGAGGAATACTCTGGCACCAAGGAGGAGATATTCCTTGGGGTGCTTTACCAATCTCCTGCTGCTGCTCTGAGAATTGCCCCCTCCCCCCACACGCACACTGCTCAGATGCACAGAGGCAGACGCTTGCCGTAGCTCACTGGCCAGAGAGGACACCCACCCAGGGAAAACTGTCCAGATTCTGGCCTTGTCACGTCCTCTCTTGGTCTGAATTCTTTTGATTGCAAGTGGCAAAACCCCATCTTAAACAAAACAGAATTTATTGCCTTATGTTACTAAAGAGTTCAGATGTGGCTTGATCTAGGGGCCCAGCCACCCTCCCTCTCTGTCTCCCTGTGTGTCTGTCAGTTCTGCTTTCCTCTCTAATGGCTTTATTCTCTGGTAGGTTCTCCTCCTGTGGTGTCACCAGCAGCTCTGAGCTGACATCCTCACAGGCCAAGTGTAACTACAAAAATCCTCACCTACTTCCCAGTCCCACAAGCTGCTGCCAGACGGAGGGGGTATGGGTGCCAGGCGGAGGAGAAGCCCCAGACCCCACCGCGGAGCCTCTCTCCCAGAGTGTTGGGGACCAGGCAGGCATTGGCTGGGCCGATCTGAGCATATGTGGGGCTGGGGTTGAGGGGTGCTGCGTTTGGACCGTGAGGTCAAGATGTAGAGAAGGCGAGTCTGCAGAGAGCAGAATCGAGCAGGCGCATGGACACGAGCGGAGCGTGGGCATGCGGCTGGCTAACGGCCCTGGTTCTGGATGGCTTTCTGGCTCCTGGTCCCGCCCCTCGGGGGGCCCGGCAGCATGGCCAGCCCTTGGCTCACTGAGATACCTTTGTATTCTTCCAGTGAGTCTCCAGTTCCTGAAGCCATACTGAACTGGGTTTTTTTCCCTGGCAATCAGAGTCCATGACTACAAAGAGAGAGACCAGGGACAGCATTAGACTGGCTCCCAGGGTGTCTCCCAGGGGAGAGCGCCTGGCTCCCACTAGGGATTGCCACGTGCAGAGCAGAGGCCTGGTAAGATGGAGCCGACACTGGTGGGGATCGAATGCTACACGTTGAGAGAAGCTACCAGTCCCTAGAGGACCATTAGCAGAGGCAGGAGGAAGAGGGTCACTCTTAATCGCATTAGAAAGTGACATGCTAATGGCCATCCTCGCTGAATTACTGTCTCCCTAGCCTAGTCGTTTACACAAGAGCTGCTGGAATGATCACTCAGCTCGTGTCCTGTCAGCCAAATGCAGCCCGAGGTTCCAGTGTGTCTGAAACTCCTCATTCAGAAGAGGAAGACCTAAACCATCTTTTGGAGAAAGCGATTTCCTTGGTATCTTCGTGGCTGAGTGCACAAATTCTTCTATAACTATTTTATTCTGACTAATTTCCTATTCTCAAGAACATTTGATCTGGAACATCTCGATGTAATCAAGGAGGGTAGAAAACACCTTCTCACCGAGGCCAGCTCCCCGCATCCTTTAAGGCTTTGCTCAGATATCACTTCCTCCAGGAAGCCTCCCTTGGTTCCACCTTGCATTCCATGCTGCTTCTCCTTGTCTCCGGGCCTGTGCTTTCCTCCGTCATAATTTATTCCACTATAATGTTTTCTGTTTGTCTGTCTGCCTCAATAATGCATGGGCTGCTTTAGAATCAGGCACATAGTTTTTCCTAATAATAGCTAACTTTTGTTAAATATTTACATTCCAAGCAAAGTGGCTGGTCTTAAACACAACCCTAGAAGGCAGATGCTAAAATTGTCTTCATTTCACATTGAGAAATTAACGCACATGGAGAGGTTTAGTGAATGACTTAGGGTCACATAGCTAGTAAGAAGGTGGCATCAAGATGTGAACCCAGGCAGCCCTGGTCCCCAGGCTGTGCGTGTAATCCCTCTTCTGAACTGTTGTTGGTCCACCTCTATCTCCTCGCGGCCGGCACAGGTCCTGGCACATAGTAGGTGCTCAGTAAACATTGGGTAGACTGAAGCGGATTCGATGCCCGTGTACGTAAGCTCAGCTTAGAGGGACATCGTCAGAGGTGTCCTTTTGCTTCTTTCATTACTGTGATGAGAGTTAGAGGCAGGTCGGGTTTCCCACTCGAGCAGAGTTTTGCAGTTCTCACCAGGGCCCTCCTCTCCGAGGCAGAGACATCCTCTGGTTTTAAAACCTATTTCTCATGTCAGCAGCCTTCTCAAAGGTACTAGCTCTGAGGATACGGGGTGAAAACTAACTTCCCATCTGTCACAGCGACGTCACAGCTGTTTGGGGCTGAAAAACCATTGGGAACATCAGATCTCCCAAGAGGCTTTTCCTTTACATTTCTGTACGTGGAAGGAATTCAGGCATGTCTGGGGTCAGTGGCACGGACATCTTGGCCCCCAGCGCTGGCTTCACACAGGTCGCCCGGCCTGCTTTCCTGCCATGGCCAGGGATGCCTGGTCCCTTTATCCCAGGGCAGGGCCCTGCTTCTGTGGCCGGCTCTGCCTCTCCCCGTTCACTCTGAGAGTTTTCCTCTTTGTTCCTAAGTGACAGAGGTAGTCCTTTTATTTTCGGATGTAGCCGTGCATTTCAAAATAGCTTTCCCTTTTAACTTTTATCCAGTTGTATATGAGGGGGCGGGGGGTTGGGTATGCATTGTCTTCACAGAAGTCCCACTGACTTGAAAAATGCCATTTAATTTTCCTGTTACCAAAGCCAGTATTTAATAGAGGAAAGAAATTTGGAAAACTCGGACAACTGTAAGGAAACCATAAAGATAATAGAAATCTACCAACATTCAGAAATAACCACTGTTAATATTTTGATTTGAATCCTTCTGGTCTGATTTTTGGGCTATCATTGCACGTATATTCACATGCGATCGGTGTCATACTTATCAATATATCCTAAGTAGTTCCTAAGTTAAATGATTTCGGAATAAACAGATGTCTGGCTTCTGCTTCCCCCTACTCCAGGAAGACTTGGCTCATATTTATATCTGTGAAGAAAGAACCAGAAGACTTTTCTACTTTCCCAGCGAGCCTAAAACTATGTAATTTCAGTACTACAAACAGAATGACCAGCTTTTAGCTAGTGGACATCTATTGTGGTGCACGTGGCTACGAGGGTTTAATGTGCATGACTCAAATATCTAGACTGCGACATGTGATTGCAGGATGAAGTCATATTTCCTTCCAACATTCCCCAAATGCGATCATCGGAGCCCCTAGCAGCTTGATTGCCGGAAATTAGCTCCCATCAAAATGGCTCCAGCTATTTCTGAGTTCCCCGGGGAATGTCTGACATGTCCTCAGGGACCTGCCCCTTGTGATTTTTCTCCATGGCCCCTGATGTTGCTGGCCATGCTGAAGATGACCCTCATCAGGCGGCCGAGCTCTTGGACACAGCTGCCCGCCAGTGGTTATTGTCACTCTGGCTCGGGATGGGGGAAGGGCACAGTGCTTCCTCTGCTTTGTTCCTTAAACCCGAGTGTGACGCTGGGCCCGTTCCTTATTTCTCCCCGCAAAGCTGAGACCGGGCTAGAACAATTACTAAAACTGTGCCAGCTGGGCAAGGATCGCAGCAGAGAGATAAAGCACGGGCGGGAACGCTCGGTTGCTGCTGCTAGGTGCGGCCACCCTCATCTTCGCGGTCTCTGAAGCGTGTCTCCCTGCCTTGCCTCTGGTCTCCCACTCCCTTGAAAGGGCCAGCTTACTGCCCCCCGCCAAGGGAGGAGTTCACAACCATGAACCCCCGAGCGTGGGCCGTGTCGCACTGGGGCCTCCGTAATTCCCCGGCGGGGCCTGGTGCCTGCGGTAGGGACCGAGGGTGCTGGCGGTGGGCATCTGGTGGGCAGAGGGTCCTGAGGCGGGCCTGACGTGAGGTGGGGACCGTCCCTGTGGGTCCCCTACAAGAGTCCATCTGCAGCTAACCTCCCTTGGAAGTGGTGTCGCCCATGACTTACTGAGTCACCGGCTTTACTTGGGAGACAGAGGGTGGGCACCAGGGTCAGGAACTCAGCAACTCGGCACCAGAGTCCCGCCTTTTCGCCTCGCTTCCCTCGGTCTTGGGGAGGAGGTGCTGAGCCATAATGTCAAGACGTGGGGTCTGGGGCCGGGCGGACCTGGGCTTTTGTCTTCGCTCTCTTCAGACTAGCGTGTGCTGGAGCAATGGCTCAGCCTCAGGCAGAACGGCAAGGAGGGAAAGCGAATGGGCAGCCAGGGTTCGTGATGTGCTAAAGGCAAAGCTCCCTCTCCTCTTAAAGGACTTACGTCTTTGCTCCCCCTCCAGCCATCCGAAAGCGAGTGAGGGGCACTCGATTACCTATAAATGCCTGTCGTTCGCTGAAGCAGCCATCTCTGCTCTCATTATCCCCCTCCACGTTCTTCAGCGCTGTAGATGGCAGTTCCGTGCTCTGAGCAGCCCCTGCTCCGTGTATTGGACACACATCTATCGAGCATGTGCTCGGACGAGGAAGGTGACATCCTGCTTTTGTGGGACTGAGAGCGGCAAGGCCTGCCAGCAAGGGACTGCTTGGCAGCGCTCCATCCAGTGTCTGAGCAGAGCGCCTGTTCCCACCTGGACCTGCCCATTCACCTATCAATCCATTCGTTCCATTCTTTTTAAACATTTCTATCGGTGAATGTATATCAAGTGCCGCCAGTACTGGGCAGAGGTACAGCAGTGGACAAAATCATTGAGATCCCTTCCCTAGGGGAGCTTATCCCCCCGTTGAGAGAGACAGACAATAGACAGGTAAAGAAGCGAATATCTAGCATCCCAGATGGTGGTTGGTGCTGGGAAACAGAGGTGACAGTTGAGCCAGAAGCCGAAGGGAGTGAGGGGACAAGCATTCCGGGGAGAGGGACTAGCATTGGCAAAGGCCCTGAGGCTCTGCCTCGTCCTTATCCTGTTACACCTGAGACTCGGCTCAGCCCACTGCCAGCATCTCCCACATCCCTCCTGTTCTCCTGGGCCGGCCCCCTGGCCTCCTCTGAGTCCTCTCCTGTTCTGCGCTCCTCCCACGCCAGGCTGGGCCCTGCCCTTTGCTGCGGAGCTGTTTCCCTCCCCAGACCCGTCCACTCCAACTCGCCATTTTCGTCCCAGAGCAAACATCCCTGCTCTGCTAACCCAGTGCCGCCCCCAGGCCTAGCACAGCTGCGAGAACCGTGCCTCGTCCCTTGCTGCCGTATCTCCATGTGAAGTGGTGTGTCCCTGTGTGTGGTCGTTTGCGTCACGTTGGCTGTCTGGCCGGCTGGGGGCTCCAGCAGGGCAGGGCTCACGCCTGGGCTGCTTCTCCACGATAGCCCCTGGGCCCAGCCCTGAGCCAGCCACATAAAAGGCCTGGAGGTTACCCAGAGGAGGGAACACCCACCCCATTCTGCTTGGGGTCCACTCAGGGTGGGGGCAAGAGGAGACCTGACCTGAGCAGGGTCTCAAAGGAAGAGTCGATGCCCTGAGCCCAGGATCCAGCTCTTGTCACCTCCAGAATCCATGAGGTGCAGTCCGGCGGGCAGGTTGGCCATGCCGCTCTCAGAGGCGTTGAGATCGGTGTCAGACGTCCAGAGGTCGTAGAGCCTGGGTGACCTGCAGTGACCAAGCGCGTGCACCGTGACTCTGCCTGAAACGAGGACTCCGCTTCAGCGATCGCAGCGGCCCCGTCCAGGGACAGCAGACTGCGCCGGGTCCGGCCCACTGCTAAAGCGCTCGCTCTGTGCCTTATTCTTTAAAAGCCGTGGGGGGTTGTGCTGGCCACTCTTAGTAAATAACGCGCTTCTGACTTGACTCGCCTGCCTCATTTCCATAACCCAGTGCACTGAAAAGTCATTTTTCTCCGGCTAAGTTATTCATCTCATTCCCAGCATTTGGCTGCAGTAATACCAGCCCCTCAGCATGGTCATACAGTAGTTCAGGCATTTCGTTCTAGCAGCGAGGACAGTTAGAGTTAATAACACATGAAGTCGTTTCATTAAAAGGAACGTTTTCTTAGGAGACATTAACACAGGCTGCCAACCAAAACACAAATCATTCATTCCTTGGATGTTAGGGAAGCAAAACGAATTAGGAAACTAAAGCCATTTTTGAAAGAATCTTTGTTATCCTAATGTCATCTGACTGTCTTTAAATTTAACAATCCGTGTAAAGGACGTCGGAGTTGAGAGTTTATAGCACTTGTTTTTCTCCGAGATGGATACGGTGTGGCGTGCGCCTTGGTGTAGCATCGACTGAAGGCCCGCCCGGTTCTGGTTCCGCTCCTCACTCTAGGTCCCGTGGGCATGTTGCTTAGTTGTCCCTAGTCTCTGCTTTAAGGCGTGTAACATTGCAGGGCATCTGTGAAAACCGTAGGTCAGACGCCTGGCACGTGGTAGGTACCACTACGTAGTACGTCATCTTCTCTAAGTCCAAGGACATTGTCATAGTTAATGCTCGCTTTCTCTCTTGAATAACACAACCTGCATCAAAACGCGTTTGCTCCCGGGGTGGAGGAGTTTGGGTATTAAAAAGTTGCCTGAATTTTGAAGTGGAGAGGGATGCATGCCGCAGGAAGCAGGGGCCGCCCAGCCCGATGGTTAGTTTCCAAACCAGCAGCGTGTAAGTGAGCATTTTTTTCAGAGCTCTTGCTGCATTTATGTCCACGGGTTTCTCTGTAGGTCTGATCCTTGCAGAGGTTCCGGCCTCCATCAGGTGTCTCCTATGAGGTCCCCTCCTAACGTAGCACTCTTGTCTGGGATCCTTGGTGCTCGCGTGGCAGGGCCGGGATACGTGCCAGGCCAGCCTGCAGCCAGCAGAGAGGTGTACCGAGCTCGTTCTGAGTCAGAAGCCCAAGTGACGCTTCCCAGGTTTTGTTTCAGTCCGTGGAAACCCACCGAAGAAGGTCATTTACTGAACTCCGCTGTTGCTGTTGACGGTGTTTTGGAAGCAAAGGGAATGTTTAACTGCCCAACCCACAGACTGTGCATTCTGTTTGTGTTTCCCGGCCTGCCTAGCATTTGACAATTAATTAGGCATGGTAATTACCTGCTTTAATTTCGTGATTGCACATCCTATAATTACCCCTAATTCTCTAATAGGGAAGTTCATGTACACAAAGGCAGATGATGACGAAGGTGAGGGGGTTACAATGTTATTAGCTGCCACTGCTTCCTGCCTGCCAGGCACAGCATCTCAGACCAGCCAACCGGAGTGGTGTCGTCCCCACTGTACAGACTGAGAAGCTGAGTCTCGAGATGGCTTCCCCAGGGCGACTGCTAGCCAGGGGAAGATCTGAGATCTGAACCCAGATCTCTCTCCCTGTACGGCCCGTGCCCTTTCACTCTGCCATTCTGCCTCTTGCAACGTAGCTCTCAGTCATGCCTAAGATCCAGCATGCTGCTGGCGGGAAAGCCTGCGCCTATGCTTGGCAGGCCCTTAAAACAGATCCGGGACTTGGAGAGGGAGATACTGTATAGATACGCGGATCTATATAGATGTGTGTGTTTCGGAGATCACTTTTACCCCAGAACATCCAACATTTGATGTTAGACCTGTTAACAGATGTAAAGAATGTTGTCCTACACGTGGTCACTCAGTTCTCCTCTGTTTAAGAAGTAGCTCCCTGCACTATCCTAATTTTCCAAACGGAGAATCGAGGCTTCGAGGGGTGAATGGACTCACCCAGGATCACCTGGCTAGCAGGAGGCGGAGCTGGACTTTGGACCCAGGTCTGCCTGAGGCCGTATCCCAGTCTCTGGACCCTCTCTAAAAGCTGATGTCTAACTGAGCGCCTGGTCCACGTGGCTCCTCACCCACCAGTGTCTTCTTTAGATGTCCTAAGTCCATAAATTAGGATAAAACTTTACTCTCCTGAGGATAGTAAAGGCATGGCTTTTTTTTTTTACTTTTGCTTTTAAATCTAGCTTTAATATAAATATCAGGTACATAAGACTTAAGTGTTTAGTTCAGTTAATTTTTACTTCTGTATATACCTGTGTAACCACTACCCAGAAAGAGTTAAAGGACACTTATAGCAGGCTCTTTGTGACAACCCTCGCCCACCCCAAGGTCATAAAGATGTTTCCTCCTAGTAGCTTTATGATTTTACTGTGCTTATATAAATCTATGACCACAAGAGAAATGAGTGCAAAAGCCATGCCCGTGACTGCCCGTGACAGCCTCCCCATAATAGTCCCAACTGGAAATAGCCCACACTCCCACCCCAGCAGAGTGGGTTAATAAATGTGGCATATTCGTACAGGGGAGTACTATGCAGCAACGAACAAGGACAGGTGAGTGCTGCGCACAACATGAAGACATCTCACAAACACAATACGGAGCAAAAGTAACCAGACGCAAAGCGGCACACTCTGTATGAGTTCACTTAGATGGAGTTCAAAGCCAACCGAAAGAAACAGGGGGAGTGTTCAGCAGAGCAGTGAGGGCCGGAGGGCTGACAGGAATGCTTCGGTCGTCTTAACCTTCTAAATGAAAGCAGTTCCCAGAGGCCCTGTCCACACAAGAGTTTGTTCTGGATTGGATTCACTGACGGACTGAGGATTTTCCGTTTCTCCCTGCGAACCCCTCTCCTTACTCACGGTGTTATTACAGGCATTCCTGGGGCAGTTCTTCCCAGTGGGAAAGAAACCTCAAGATTCGCTCTTCCTTTTAAAACAAGGGCAGGTTTGCCGTGATTCCTGATGACAGATATCACCCTCCTATTTTATGCTTCTTTTGCTGAGGCAAGGAGTTCGGACTTGAATTGGCTTTTCATTGCTTGTTTTAAAAGAGAACTTGGTTTTGCCAGCTGAGGTCAACTCTCTCCTCCTCCAAGGGGTTATTATCTTTATGGCTCAAGCAGAAGCAATTGGGCATAGCAAACTTAATTTGGATGGAGAGCCCTTTAAAGTAAAAAAATAAAAATAAAAAACTAACAATTTGGGGCATAAGCTCTTTCAGTTCTTTAGTGAAATAAGTACCCAATTTGGTTGAGCAAGGACTTTGCAGAGAAAGTTTCCAAATTTTGGATGCTGAATGCGTGGCTGCTGAGGGTGGACCGCCCAGGTAGGTCATTCTGAGCGGTCTTAATGGCGTGAGGTTCCTGAAGGGAGAGGCGTAAAGAAGGTGAGACTGGAGACTGTTCTGAGGATCCGTGATCTGCCCAGGAAAGGGGCAGCTGGGTCTCAGAGGGACCGTGCAGGGACCCTCCTTGGCAGCTACTGTCCCCGGCTGCCAGCATTGCTGGTGGGGTTCCTGGGCCTTCAGCAGCCTCGGTTACTGCAGCGGTGTGCTGTGATAGAAAGCACTGGGCCTTCGCCGTCAGGCAGATCTGAGTTCAAGTCCTTTACCTCCCTACCTCCCCACCCGCCAGGCAAGTGACGTGCCCCTTCGGGCCCACGTCTCCATCTGCAGAAGGGGCAGTTCACACCATCTGCCTTGCGGATTAACTGACGATGAACGGTGAGGCACTCGGGTGCCTGGCGTATCCACACATAGTAAGAACTCCATAAATGTTAAGTGGGAGCGTTGAAGGTATTTGTATTCTGTTGGAACTCTAACAAATATTATTTTCCTCGTTGGGGCCCGGCAGTTGGCACCTCCACTCTTGCTGAATTTCTCCTAGAGCTTCATAACTGACTGCTGACTGCAGAGATTAGGGTTTGATCGGCATCCAGACCACAGCAGAAAATGGGAACATGGGTGCTTGACCTGAAGTCTGTGGTTGGTCTCCAGGGGCTGTGACTGTTCCCCCACCCCCCATTATCTGGTGGCCTCCAAATGTAACAGGTTGGTACAGGGATGCCCGCTGGCCACCCTTCACGTTGGGAGGGCCTCCGCCCAGTGGTGCCGGCAGAGGGAGGAGCGAGGAGGGTCACGAAACATGATGGAAGCACCCAGAACCCCCTCTGCCCCTGGTTCCTTGGTGAGCGTTCGTGCTCGCCACCCAGGGTTCCCGCAAGGCCGCTCTCCCAGCTCGGCAGGGGGACACTCAGACACTGAGCTCTGAAGAAAGAGGCTCCAAGGAGGGTGCTGCTGTTGCCTTTGCTTTTCGTATTAAGTTCCCCCTAATCGAGCTCTAGTCGGGCCTCCCGCCTGGGCCCACAAACACCTTGGTCTCCACAATGAGATGCGAGTGGGGTGTGGACAGGAAGAGGCCCAGGGAGTATTTGGAGACTGCGGATCACCTGGGGACGCAGAGGACAAAACTTGCGGGCTGTAAAGGGACTTGAGGACCGCCTAGTCCAACCTTGCTCATGACACATGAGGAAATGAGGCCTGGAAGAAGCAGAGACACCCGAGGAGCACACGCCGGGGCTGGGAGGAGCCGCCTCGTCCGGTCTCCACGGCCGGGCTGCTTTCACGTGTGCCTGAGAAATCACATTTGGAGATTCATATTTGTGGAGCTTTTTTGGGGGAGGGGGCATTATAATTTATATTTGTATTAAATAATTTTAATGACCCACAGCATAATTTGTTCTAAACCTTAGGTCCGAGTCATTAGAAATCTGCATACTTGTTCTTTACCAAGCAAAAATCTTATAGTAGACTTCAAAAAGCTAAGACAGGTGTGACTTCAATGGCAGTCCTTCTTAAAGTTTGCAGAATTCATGCTTTTGATGATAATGGCAGCAACAGCAGCAGCCGACACCGTGGAGGGCCAGGCATTTTTATGAATGCTTTCGGGCATTGATTTTTTGGATTATACCCATTTCTCAGATGAGTAACTTGAGACTCAGAAAGAAGCCATTTGGCTGCCATCGCTTAGTGGTAGGTGGTGGGAGTGCTGACTCCTGGGAAGCGCCATGATGTCTTGAGAGCTTGCTGTAGCCCAGTGTCAAGCGCTTGGAGGAGATTCGTGTTAAAGCTGACTGCGAGGGTCAGAGGTTTCTAAAATCCAAATCCTGTCATTTCCCGGGGTAACCCAACCAATAATCATTTTTTTAAACTTATTTATTTATTTATTTATTTATTTATTTATTTATTGATGTATAATTGACCTATAACATTGTGTTAGTTTCAGGTGTACAACGTAATGATTCAGTATTTGTATATAATGCAAAATGATCTCAATAAGGCTAGTTAATATCCCCTAATAAGGTTATTTTTAATTATTTACTTATTGAACACTCACGTGGCACCTCCTATGTACCAGGCCCTGGTCTAGGCCCTGGTCTAGGCTCATTTAATGCTCCCAAGACCCAGTGAGGGAGGTACCATTATCCCCATTTCTCAAGGGAGGAAGCAAAGGCCCCAGAAAGTTAAGTAGCTCTCAGCAACGCAGCTGGCGCTCGGCAGAGTCGGGATCGGGGGTTTGGCTGCAGGGTCTGTGCTCTTAACCACCTGTATGCGTAGTGTCTCCTTACCAGTCACATGATGTCACCTCCCCTCCTCTCCGCCAACAGGCTCTTCCTCCCCTTCCTTCCTTGTTCTTCACACCCACGATACTCCCTCTTCTTGGGAGGTTTACTCATCCTCAGTCCAGGTAGCTCCCCCCAAGTCATTGGTCCACTGGAGCCAGACCTGGGTGCATCTTCTCAAAGGGGAGAATATGGAATAGGGAGGAGGTATTTGTCACATGGATCCGATGATTTGAGCTAATGGTTTCGGAGGTCCTTTCTAACGCCAGCATCCTGAAGTTCCGAGTCCTTGAATGCCTGCTGTCCCCCACAGCAGGGGCTACACGGAAGAGGAAGTTGGAAGGCCAGGGGACACTCTTTCTAGGACAGGATATTTGCTCTGATCTGAACATCTTACAGAATGTCTTAAAGAAAGGCAGGCAAATGGGCACCATTCTGGTTGTAAAGGAATTTTTAAGAATTTAAGAAATTAAAGGATTTTAAAGAAAATGCAGGCAGATTGGCATTTGCCAAAGCAAGGAGCGGAGCCTGAAGTAAGGTGGTCGTGATGATGCCGGGAGCCTTCTGGGCCCCCAGAGGCTGCCACATACCTACCCTCAAACCTAGCTGGCATGAGCATCCTTCATGGGCAGTCATCAAGTGAATTTGAACAGGGGAGATGAAAATGGATTGAATGGGGACAAACAGCAGGCTCGAAGGACAACTAGAGGCCAGTTTGTGGTGGTCCCGGTGGGGGTGGAGATAGCTCCAGAGGTGTATTTTGAGGGGTGGGGGGTGGTGGTGGCCCATTGTTCAAAGTGCACCCGGATGGGGGAGTAAAGGACAGCAGCATTCAAACTTGATGCCCAGATTTTTGGCTCAGGCACTTCAGTGGCCCATCCCCTGAGAGAGCACAGTGATGTCTCAGGAGGAGGAGGAGCGGGTTTGCAGTGCGGATCGTGGGTTCAGATGTTGACACGATGCATCTTTTCAGGTCTAGGTCTGGAGTTCATATCAGAGGTCCAGGCTGAAGATACAGATTTGAGAGTCATTGACCTAGACCTGAAATGTGCAGATCTGAGAGTGGATGCTCATGTGGGCGAGAGGAGGCCCCGAGGCAGCCTCCGCCTTTAAGGCGCGGACAGAAAAGGACGTGCCCGCATAGAAGGCTAGGAAGGGGCCGCTGAAGAAGCGGGAGGGGACGCAGAGCTTTCAGGGAATGAAACAGGTGGCTCCTGAACGTGTTATGAAAAATGTAAAATCAGAATGCATCGCACACGTTAGGGATGCCTGTATTTAGAGGTTTTTAAGATGTATATTGACATTCACTGGTTGCAGGTTGAAACAGCTATTCATCATTGGAGATTTTACTCTGTGCTGTTCTTAACTCATGTAATTTTCTTAAATGCATCGATCTCTCTCCCATGGTTTTCCCTTGAGACGTAGTTGCTGCGTGTCCAGGACGGTGTTAGGGCCTTCAAAAAGCTGATGAAACAGCCCTCAGATTTGGTACCCCAGAGTGTTCTCTTGGGAATCACACTTGATTAAAAGGAAGACGTTTTATGCCCTAGTTGTGCTTATCCCATCTGGAGAGGACCTTCTATCCATTTGGGCTGATCCCAACCCTGGCCCCGCCTCCTCCGTATGGGGGTCTGTGCAGTCCCAGGCACAGCTGTCCGTACCACCTTGGGAGGGGTGCCGTTAACCAGCTCCGAGCACAGATGAGGAGGCGCGTAGCCAGAGAGGAGGGAAGACTCACCCGCAACCCGCAACGCGCCGGTGACGGGAGAATGAAGGCTGCGTCTCTGAGACCAGTCGGGGGAGTGGTGCACGGCATGTCGTTCCCGTAACCCGCCTGACTCGTCTTTCACGTGCCCATGTGTTCCCCACTACTCTCTGCCAGGCACTGGACATCCAGTGGCACAGGGGACAGATGTGGCCTCTGCTCTCGCACAGCTGGTTTCCATGGGTGGAGCGTTGCCGAAATCCCGCCCCTTTGTAATAAAGTTTTAAGAGAGGTTTCCATTTTCTTTCTGTTTCCTTTTCTCGACAGGTCTACATCCGGATAAAAGATGATGAGTGGAACGTCTACCGGCGGTACACAGAGTTCAGGGGTTTGCACCACAAGCTACAGAGCAAATACCCTCAAGTGAGAGCCTACAACTTCCCGCCCAAAAAGGCCATCGGAAACAAGGTACCATCACCGGGGGGAGCTGGGTGGGGTGGCCTGGCACCAGAGCCTACACTGAGGCAGACTCTCCTTCTTCCGTTTATGGCTGAAACACACATGATCCCGTAAACATGCAACTCAAGAGCTCAGCTAGTATAAGAAGAAAATAGTCGTCCATAATTCAACCACCTAAAGACAGTCACATCGAGTTTGTTGGTGTGCGTGTTCTTATTTCTCTGGGGAGTGGTTGGCCAGCTTGTTCTGTTGAGGGCCAGGGAGCAAGTGTTTCTGGCTTTGCCGACTATTTCAGCTCCGCCCCCAGTAGCGTGAAGACAGCCACAGACGGTGCGGATGCAAATGAACATGCTGTGTGCCAGTAAAACTTTATTTATAAGCATCGGTGGCAGCTGGATCTGGCCTGTGGGTCATGGTTTGCTGACCGCTGTTCTGGGACAAACAGCATTTCCTAGTTCTCACCCATGGCCATCATGATATTTATTGGGGCTTATGTGGAGTTATCTCCCAAGCAGAGCTTTCTCAGAGGTTCTCTTTTTATTACAAGGTCGCTGCCCTCGTGAGGGTTAGTAATTCATAATGACATCGTTTACATATTTGTGTATTCATCCGGGCACCCTGGGGAAAGGAGGCACTAGTCCTCCGCAGGTCTGCTGGTTGATTAATATTCAGTCATTCAGCAAGTGTTTATTGAGCACCTATTAACTATGTATCACAGTGTAAGAGGCAGGAGCCCTGCACGGAGGAAGACTAGCCTGGGCCTAGCTCCCTGTCGAATGTCTGCCTCAGCCAGTTGGCATCATTTTGTCAGCCTTCATGTTTGCTTAGAGCAGCGGCTGTCCATCTTGGATCACTCGGGGAGCTTGAAAAACTACAGCTCGTGAGCAGTCGTGAGGCCTTGGCCTCTTGTCTAGGCTGTGCAGCCCTTGAGCTTTTAATTGGCCGGTCATGCCACGATCGTACTTTGATTCTCTCTTTCCCCGGCATTTGGCTAAGCCGTGCCCACTTCCCTTAAGTACACGTTGGCTGCTGCCCAGCATGGATCTGAGAGTCTGTCTCATTTTCCAGGGCGGTGGAGAGGCTTTAGCGACTGCAGTATGTTAACCAGCTTGGCGGGGACAGTTCAGTCAGGTGAAGTAAGGTCCTGGCCCTTCTCAGGACACGTAAGAAATTTACTACCATGGTTCTCAAAGTGTGGCCCCTGACCAGCAGCGATAGCATCACCTGGGAGGTCGTTAGAAATACAGAGTCTCAGGCTCCCCCTTAACCTACTGAAATACAAGCTCTGGGGCTGGGACCCTGAAATCTGGGTTGAACAAGTCCCGGGGGTGGTGCTGATGCATGAGGATGCGTGAGAACCACGGCGCCATTTGTATTGACAAAGCCCTGTGACAGATTCCATATGTGACAAATTTCCTACCTTCTTTCTTGAGGTGCCTTGAGAAGATTTCTTTCCATCTTTAAAAAAATTTGCTAAATTTTTAATTGCAGTTGACATTCAGTACTATATTAGTTTCTGGTGTGCAGTATAGTAATTAGACATTTATATAAGTTACAAAGTGATCAGCCCAACAAGTCTTGTACCCACTTGGACAGCATACGTGGTTATTACAGTATTATTAAATATATTCCCTATGCTGTGCTTTACATGCCTGTGATTATTTCATAACTACCAATTTATACTTCTTAATCCCTTCACCTTTTTTATCCAGCCTCTCAACTCCCCTCCCCATCTGGCGACCCTCAGTTCTCGGCGTCTATGAGTCTGTTTAGTTTGTTCTTTAGATTCCACATGTAAGTGAAATCATATGGCATTCGTCTCTCTCTGTCTGACTTAATTCACTCAGCATAATACTCTCTAGGTCTGTCATGTTGTCACAAATGTCACAAGATTTCACATTTTATGGCCAAGTACTATCCCATTGTATATGTGGACCGCCGCTCTTTGTCTGTTCATCTATTGATGGACACGTAGATGCTCCCATTTACAACAGATGGCTGTTGTATAATGCTGTAATGAACATAGGGGCGCATATATCTTTTTGACTTACTGTTTTGGATTTCTTCGGGTAAATACCCAGAAGTGGAATTGCTGGATCATATGGTAGTTCTATTTTTAATTCTTTGAGGAACCTCCACATTGTTTTCCATGGCGGCTGCACCAATTTGCAATCCCAGCGACAGTGCGAGGGGTTCCCTTTTCTCCTCACCAACAGTCGTTTGTTGATTTATTGACGATGTCCATTCTGACAGGTCTGAGGTGATATCTCCTTGTGGTTTTAATTTGCATTTCTCTGGATTTCTTTCCATCTTATCTTAGAAAACCAGAGCAAGTTTGCATAACCCACTCCCAACATTTGGGAGTTCCAGAGAGAGAACTATTACTGACTGTTACATTTACACGTTCATAGATTTGTATATTTAAACCAGATTAGAAATCTGATCACGTCAGGGTCTGTAAGATCTTAATTTAAAGAGTTATAAAGCAGTTTATCTCAGGCACAGAATTAATCTCTCATTCCATTTTTCTCTGTCGAATAAAAATGGAGTTGAGCCCATAAAAACCGAAGACAGAAACACTACACTTGTTTATAGCAAGGAGTACAATAATTCTTATGGGGGGGGGGTGCAAATTATATACTGATTTAATCTAATGACTTGCAGGCTCATACAAATCTTGGGACCCATCCAGAATGTATCAAAATGTCATAAAACAAAATTTCTGCCTAACTATCGTATCATCATTGTAAAATAGTCTCACTTGCAGAAAACATTGCACTGAAGCAGCCTCCGTGACATCTTCAGGGAACTCCTGTCTGTATCTTGCTAAGGGAAATTAGAAGGAGGCTGAACCAGGGCATTCAGATGATGAAACATCTTGCATTGCGTGTTCTCTTCCTGTGGCCACTGTAACAAATCACCACCCATTTAGTGGTCTAAAATGACACAAATTAACTGTCTTACAGCCCTGGAGGTCAAAAGTCCAAAGTCGGTCTCACTGGGCTGGAATCAAAGTGTCTGCAGGGCTGCGTTCCTTCTGGAGGCTGCAGGGGTGGATCCGTTCTTGCCTTTTCCAACTTCTGGAGGCCACCCACATTCCTTAGCTTGTGGCCCTCCCATGTCCTCAAAGCTGCAGTCACATGGCAGAACCCTGCTTCTGTCAGTATAGTCACATCTTCTCTGACTCTGGCCCTCTTCCTCTTGTAAGGACTCTTGTGGGCCCACCCGGATAATCCATGATAACCTATCTCAAGATCCTTAACTTAATCACACCTGCCAAGTCCCTTCTGTCATGTGACGTAAAATACTCATGGGTTCAGGGATTAGGGCGTGGACACCTTTGGGAGGTCACACTTGCTGGATGCTTCCTCTGTTTTCCCAGTGGTTTCCTCCCGGCCTTGTATCTCCCAAGCACTATAGTTATGTAAACTATAAGACAAAGCACATCCACCAAGAGCACCACCAATCCTGGCCACACTGACCCCTGAGGCTCCATTACAGTTAAGGTGAGGGGAAGCTCGGGAGTTGGAGGGTCTGCCTGGAGCTATGGAATTCAGAACGAGCCTGAAGCGGTCCTGTCACTCC
Source organism: Pteropus medius (assembly GCF_902729225.1). Taxonomy (NCBI): domain Eukaryota; kingdom Metazoa; phylum Chordata; class Mammalia; order Chiroptera; family Pteropodidae; genus Pteropus; species Pteropus medius. Next base: position 12,026,212 of record NW_024349798.1, read on the forward strand.
TGCACCAGGAGCCGGGACTGCTCGTGATGGTCCCCTTGGGGGGCGGGTCATCCTCAGCCCTGCTTCGGGTTCTCAAGAGCGCTCTTGGTTCTCGGATGACTCTGAGCAGCTGTGGCTTTCTTCCTGTGAAATCTGAGTCAATAGGGGAGTGCATTCCCCCCAACTTTCCCTCCCCTCAATGCAACTCTCCTTGCAAATAAATGAGCTTGGGAATGTAAGGGACCATCTCTTCCCAGTGATGACCAGCTTGTCCAAACATACCGACTGGTTCTTAGCTGCATCTTTGGTCCAGCTCTCCATGGTCAGGGGCGGCTCTGACAGTTTCCTCTGTTGCTCAGGAATCTGACAGCTCGTGAGCAGTCGTGAGGCCTTGGCCTCTCGTCTAGCCTGTGCAGCCCTTGAGCTTTTAATTGGCCGGTCATGCCACGACCGTACTTTGATTCTCTCTTTCCCCGGCATTTGGCTAAGACGTGCCCACTTCCCTTAAGTACACTTTGGCTGCTGCCCAGCATGGATCTGAGAGTCCATCTCATTTTCCAGGGCAGATCGAGTCAGAATGCAGGACTTCAATGCCCAACAGAGGCTACCAGTGAACTCTGCCAAGAGACCAAGCTTGCACTTGCCCATCTGGGCCTAGTAGCTCAGGGTACCTGCTTTGATACCCTGAGAGTAAATTTTCAAGAGAGCTTTGATACTAAATTGGCCCAGAAACATCCATCAGGTCAGAATCTTTTCTTTGATTGGGTCTCTTCCAGAAGGACACACTGGCACTTGGGCCATTAAGTCATGCAGACGCGTTCTCTTTGGGTGGACTGAGTCGCGTGCACTTTGCTGCTTTCAGCCTTGGACCCGTTAAGTGAATCACTCCGGAATCCACAGGCCTGGGCAGTACTCAAGGACGTGTAAAACAGAGTTTAGCAGAAATTTTTTTTCATTCAGCAGATGAATTTCTTTCTAGCCTGAATTTCTGGATATTTCCCTGATGATGCCAATTATAGAGGTAAAATGTGATCTTAACCCCACTTTGAACCTGTTTTGTTTAATTGATAAAATTAGCACATTGTATAGTTTGTGGTTGCAGGATTTGCCTTTACCAAAGCATTTCTTCTGCCTCGATAGGCCATGGATTTGTTTGACTGTAAATGGGCAGACGCCCAGAGCACTCGCTAGGATGACCTGCCTTCGCGTACCACACCAAGCCCAGATCTTGTGAAAATAGTTACCTGAATATCAGTCCATCACTTGATGAAGTTCATCCCTTTTGTAGCTGAGTCAAGCCACATAGCTGTATATTGAAGTTACTCATTACTGTGTAAATATCCCAGGCGTAGGGCTTATATCAGTCGGGAAAGTCTTGGCTAGGCTGAGTTAACAAGCAACTCTGCGATCTTGTCAGCCCAAACCAGCCAAGGTGTATTTTCAGCTCACACTCTGTGTCTGCTGCGGGTTGGCTTGGAGCTCTGCTTATCCTAGCATCTGGGGCCCAGGCTGCTGGAGGCCCCTCAACTGTGGCAGCAGGAGCAAGGGATGGAGGCAGGTTGGACACTGGCTCTTCATGCTTCTGTCTGGAAGTGATACATATCAATTCCTCCCTGTTTCATTGGCCAGAGCAAGTTAAAGGGACATGCCTAACACCGAGGAGGCAAAAGGGTCCACTCCTGCCATGCGCCCAGGAGAACCAGAACCTTTACAGTCAGCACTCGGGACCCCCGCAGGGGTGGCACTGCTCTTGGGCTATATTAGTGGTGAGGACTGAGATGTTACGAGCACAACCCCACCGGTCCAAGTCCTTTTCCACTTTTAAATAGTCCCAGTTCTGCTGCTCCCCTCCATCCTTGCTTGGATGGTCAACCCAAGCCGCTGCCATCTCTGGCATGGGCATCTGCAGTGGCTACCCTTTCGCACTCTTGCTGCCCACAGTCCATTTCCTACACTGTAGCCACAGTGAGATCTGTAGGTTGTAAATCAGACCGTGTCACTGTTGATTAAGACCCTCCAGCGGCACTCCTAGCCGTTAAACCGTTAAATCCACAGCTCTTTGCTGGGGCTTGCTAGGCGTTTCCGGTCCGTCCCCCACACCCTCCCCTACCTTATCTCACGCCCCACTTCTCCCCCCGTGCACCCGGCCACACTGACCTCCAAACGCTTCCAAGCCCTTGTCACCTCATGGCCTTTGCACCTGTTGTTCCTAATGCCTGGAAGGACTTTCCTCCCTTTCGCTGCATGGACAGCTTCTCCAGCTCATCAGGCCTCAGCTCGAATGCCATCTCCTCAGAGAGAGGCCTCCCCTGACCACCCGCGCTAATGCCGCCCCTTCGGCACTCTCTGGCCCATCCCTCTGTTTCGGTTTTCTCCTAGCTCTCACCTTGAAATGATTTATTTGTGTACTTGACTATTATCCGTCTCTCCGCACTGGAACAGAAGTTCACGAAACTGGGCCTGGGTCTGTTTCTGCTCACTGCTCTCTCCCTAGCTCCTAGAGTAGTACCTGAGATACTCAATGGCCTGAATTAATGAATAAATGAACAGAAATTCAATGGAAACGTTTCCCTTTTATTTTCTTGACTTCACTGGATTCTCAGCACAAATTTAAAATTCCAAAAATTAATAGAATAACTTTTAGGTGACTTGGGAGGTGGTTCTCCACTTTTGAGTGAATTTTTTTTGCAGAATCGGCAAGAGGCCGGCAAGTTTGCCTTTGGAGACAAGAGAGATGGCTCTTTAACTATCTGAGGGGGTTGCCTGGCCAGCTTCCTGTTCAAATGGACTTTGCCAGCATGAGGGCTTAGGTAAAAGACTCGGTTTTGATGATGCTACATTATTGCTCAGGGAGCAAATGAGGACTGAGAGACTGTCATTCCTTCTTAGGATAATGGAATTGGTCTCCGAAAGTTCATTTGGCATTAAGGCAAGGCAAATCACTTTCCCCTGAGCCACAGATAATTCAACTTGTTGGAGAAATTATGCATTAAAATCCTCATTAAAAACACATACACCAGTGTGCGGGGGAGGAGCCCATGCGCTCACTGAGCTGTGGAGTGCGCCTCTGCAGCTCCCTGGGCGTCGTCACAGATTTAGATGCAGCCCTGGGGACGTAGGACCCAGCAGCGGAGGGCGGGGACCTACAGTAGTGGGGAGGAGTGGGCATCCAGAAGGATGCTGAGGCTGGTTAATCTTTCATTCAGCAGACACGCCCAGCGTGCAGGGGCATCGTGCTGGGTATGGAGGTTACAAAGGTGTCTTAAAGTGTGGTCTTCACAAAGTTCAGGTGTTGCAGGGAGAAAGACAAGTAAATCGGTTCTCACAGAGGAGGCCTCTGAGCTGCAGGAGAGTCACAGTGAGTTCTGGACAAGAGCGAGGAGGAGGAGCAGAGCTGCTTTCTGCAGGGGCGCAATGCTTAGAGGGCCAGCAGGAGGCTCAGTGATGAACCCTACAAGTGGAGAAGCGGAGTCCGTTCAGGGGGCATCCTTCCCTCTGCGCACCCTACTTCCTCTACGTAGTGTGTACCAGATTCCTACTGCTGCCCTAACAAGTCACCACAGACCTAGTGGCTTAAAACAGCACACATGTATTACCTTATAGTTCAGTATTCAGAAGTGCGACAAGGCCTCACTGGGTTAAAGTCGGTGTCACAGGGCTGTGTTCCTCCTGGAGGCTCTAGGGGATGATCTGTCTCCTTGCCTTTTCCAGCTTCTAGAGGCCACCTGCATCCCTTGGCTCGTGGCCCCTGCCTCTGTCTTCAGAGCCGCATCTCCCTGACCATGCTTTCACAGTCACGTTCTGACGACAGCAGGGAAGGGCCCTCCACTTCTAGGGAGTGTGGCTGGACTGGGCCCACTGGATAACCCAGCATAATCTCCCCACCTCAGGGCCCTTAGCTTACTCGTCTCTGCAAGTCCCCTTTGCCATGGAAGATGACGTGCATAGATCCTAGAGACTAGAGGGTGAACATCTTTTAAAAGGGGAGAAATTATTCTACCCACCTCACACCTCTTTTCCGTGCCTGCAGAAGAGATCTAGTACTGTTATCTCACTTTACAGTGGGGGCACAGGGAGGTGAAATGACTTGTCCAAGGCCATGTCACCTGGTGGTGTCCAGGCCGACGGTCTGCAGAGCTCTGGCCTCTACGCTCTCACACATAGACCTGTGCAGAGCACCCCAGGGGGCAGATGGACGTAAATTACTTAGCCGTTGCCCGGGGTAGATGTTTACATTGCCTCCGTAAGTCAGTTCCACAGCCTCAGTGGGCAGAAACCAGGGAACAGACTAAGCCAGGGCCTCTGATCGCCTCCTCCTCCCGCCAAACCGCCCGCCCCTCATGCACCACCCACTCTCACTCAGGGGCCACGTTTAGAGCTAGAAGCTGCTGCCCTCCTTGTTAGTCCACAGGCTTACGAGCTCCCTGGCAAACCTCAGTGTGCAGACAGGTAGTCATTCATTCATTCATTCATTCATGCATTTATTCATTCAGTAGGACATTGCCAACTCTGAGGGTAAAAAAAAGAAAAGCTGTGTGGCCTTGGGCAAGTTATTTGACCGCTCTGTGCCTCAGTTTCCCCTTTTATATACTAGGGATGGGCTGATAGTGAGAAGGAGCACGTCCTCATCATAGAGGATGCTGGGACCCTTAGCCCATGCCGTGGATGAGGCTGACATGTGTGGTTCGTCCAGGACCCTCGCGCTTCTGTGGACAGTGGGATGAGCCTATGTTCCGGGCTTAGGAGTGTCTCACACTCCAGAGGCTCTGTATCCATTTTCTCATCATGCACTTCTTATCAAGCCCTGTATAAAATGCCTTATGGATGAGGAAGCCGGGCTCAGAGCCCATGAGCATCCCGCCTAAGGTCCCGTCGCTCATGTCAGGAAGTGAGCCAGACACATGCCGATGCCCCTGGGTCGAGAAGCCCGCAACCCGACGCCCCCATCCGGGAGCTGGTAATAATGCAGGAAGTCACACGTGACTGCAGGTTGCTATGTGGCTGTGCAGAATCTCAGGGGATTCTGCCAGAAACACCCTCACATGGGTGAGGATCTGAAAAACAATGCAAACACCCCCACCTGCTTGGAACAGAGACGCGGGGAGCTTAGCTGCCATCCCCCGAAGCTGAAGGTGTCCCAGAGAGAGAAGACGTTCAGCTGAATGAAGCCGCGAGCTCAAGCTCGCTTCTCATTCGACACTGCCAGCCACTGCGTAAACGGTCCTGGTACTGAATGTGTTAAACGAGAAAAGAGGAGCCAGGCTCATTATACATCGCACATTTTTGTTTCTCTTTAATTCGGTAAAAGCCTCTTAAGATATTTGAGCAGTTGTTAAAGTCTTCATGCCAGAAAAATCATCTCAGGAGAGAGACGCTGAGGCGCCTCAGACCCGGAACGCAGGTATATGCATCCGTTTGCAAATGTGCATACGTGTTTAATGAGTGGGGGCTTCTTGGGAAGACATTTCTGTAATATTAAGTTAATGTCCAATGAAAAGGTCAAGGTCGTTTTATAAACAAATAGCCGAGGGCCAGCAACTGGGAAGTGTCTCTGCTGCTCTGTTCCCATCTACGTGTTCCTGCAGGGAGCACGTGGAGAGGTTGAATCCAGGGGAATCAGCAGAACCTGTGCTGTAGGGTCTTCGCAGTGTCTCACATGGGGCCTGGCGCATAGCAGGTGCTGAGTAAAACGTGTTTGATGAACAAACGAACAGAAGCTGTATAGAAATCGGTGTGCAACACCAGTGTAGTTACCAAAGGTGCCCAGTGGATAGTGACATAGCACTGCAGGTTTGCAGGAGGTTCTACAAAGGTTTTGCATTAGCTGTGCCTGGTGACAAAGATGAGTTATTGACACATCTGGGTGGGCGGCCAGCTCCCCTCATGCCACTCCTCTCTGCCTGAGCTCGAGGCCTCTCATGAAGCAGTGTTGAACCCATAGGTTTGGAAATAGACATGAATTATATGACACTTGACTCTCTGCTGGGCATTGTGTTATCCAAAATATTTCTGGGGCTGTTAAATTACTTGTATCGTTATTTAATCTCTTCTTCTAGCTCTGAAGGCCTTTCAAATATGCTTGACCCAGGTTACATCTGTTTTTCCCCCTCTCATTTTTGGATAACTGATTAAAATCACAACCCGGAAGAGTCTCTCTTAGCTCTTACTCTTGTCTCAAATAATTGAGAATAATTGCTACCTTCCCCTTCAGTACTCCCATTAATGTTGAGAATTGTGTGTTGCTATCTTGGTTCATCTTTAGCGAGCAAGAAAAAAAAACATTTTAAATTTCTTTGGTTGCCGCCATTTTAGTTATCTCCCTATTACCAGGTCCCTGGGGTTCAATGTCCCTCGTGTGTGGAGGAAACTGTCCCCTTCCCCTGCCGCTCTCTGCAGCTTCACGGGCCCTGCTGTTTAGCTTCTGCATTGCCAGAGGCCAAGAGGTTAAGAATTTGGGCTGTGGTGTCTCACTGGCCTCAGTTCAGATCCTGTTTCTGGCAGCACTGGCCACGTGACCTCAGATAAGTCACCCTGCCTCTGTGACACTCAGTGGTCTGAGCTGCCACGTGGAGCAAGGGCGCTTACATCATGGGCTCCTGTGACAGTCCCATGAGATGCTGCAGGTTAGCCACGTAGCACAGTGCCCAGCATATCCCGATCTCTCGAATGCCAGCCTGAAACGATAGGTCTACAGAGGAACCTCAGCCGCTTGGCTCCCATTCTTCCGGCGCTCGCGATAACTGACACGTGCCGTCCGGACCCTTCTGTCCTCCCTCTGTCTTCTTCCTCCCTTCTTCATTTCTCTCATTGTGGTGGGGGTGGGTTTTTATCGCACCCCTTTTCGGGGAATTATTTTTTTAAAATTGAAGTATAATATACATCCAATCTTAAGTATACAACTGATGGATTTTCACAAAATGAACACACCTATGCAAGCACACCTATTCATGGAAACCAAGAAATACACCATTAGCAGAACTCCGAGCCTCTTCTTGTCACTCTCTCCCCACTAGGGTGGCTGCTGTCCTGATATTTAATCCGTAGGTTAGTTTTACCTGTTTTAGGACTTTACGTAAATGGGATTCATATAACATGTATCCCTTCGTGTCTGGTCTCTTAACATCATCTCTGAGATTCACCCATGTTATTGCAAGCAGCAATTATTTTTCGTTGCTGTGTAGTATTCCACCGTACAACTATACTACAATTTATTTGTCTTTCCTGTTGATGGGTGTTTGGATCGCTTCCGGTTTGACTCAGTTACACATAGTGCTGTAATTAACATTCTCGTGTTTGTCTCTCGGTAGCTGTAAACCTGGCTTCCGTGGGTTCATACTTAGGGATAGAATTGCTGGGTCACAGAGTGTGTATGTTCCACTCCAGTAGATACTGCCGAAGAGTTTCCCCAGTGGTTACACACTGATACGTGTTACACAGTGATGGTTTCTTACAGGAAGGGGGGACATACAAAGAATAGGATAAGCACCCATATTCTACCACCTAGAATTAACAGCTATTCACATTTTGTCATATTCACTTCTAAGCTCTTACAATTTTGTTACAGAATGTTTCAAACGTGCCCCAGAATACACAGAACAATATAACGAGCACTGATTTAATAAATGTTAGTGTTTAGAAATTAAACATTACAGATACAGCCGAATCCTCTTCCTACCCTCCCTCACAAAGGGACCCATCCTATGGTTGTGTACCCTTCCTGCCCGTGGTTTTATACTTCTATTACATGTGATTACGAGAGAGGTTTTTTTCAGTTCAGATAAACGATATCAGTCTTTATCTTTTAACACCTTGTGTTCGTCACCAGTATCACCTTTTTGAGAACACATTTGAATCCATGGCATTCTGATTCATTCTCACTCGAACCGCTATACTTAGTGATATTCTATTGTTTGAATAGTCAGTGTCGTATTTATTCCCCCTTTGATGGGCAGCTAGGTTGTTTACAGTTTTTTCTGTTCAGATAGCGTTGCAGCAAGCATCCTGACCATGCCTCCTGCCCACGTTTGATACTCAGTTTCTCCAGGTTGTGTTCCAGTGGATGGGGGTGGTGGCCCATAGGGCTGCTTGTTTCCGGTTTTCCCAGCTGTTGCCAAGGTGTTCTCCAAGGTGGTGGCACCTGTTGTTCACTCCCAACCAGGTGGATGAGAACTCCCATTGTTTCATGATCTCAATAACACTGGGCAGCATTAGACTTAGGATTTGTTTATGTTTTGCTAACATGGTGGGTACAAAATGATATCTCATCATTCTTGTTTGCCTGATTGCTCACAAGGTCAGAGAAGTGTTCAGGATACTTGGCCATTCAGATTTCTTCTTTTTCTCGCCTGTTTGTATCCTTTGGTCATTTTTCCACTGGAGCGTTGGCTTTTTCTTACTGTTTTCTGGGATTGTGCTCTGTTTTCTGGATGCTAAGCTTTGTGCATTCCTCTAAAAAGATATAACTCATGCCTCCTCCTCCTCCAAGAAACCTCTCTTGCTCTCCACACAGGAGAACCCGCTGCCTCCTTCCCCGCTGTGCTTCCTGCTTGCCCAGCACCCATTTCCGTCATGGTTCACCTCCCACCACGCTTCAGTGCATACACTGAATGTCTGCTGTCTCGCTGGATTGATTCGCAGACTGCACACACAGAGACACTGGCATGGTGCCTTGTGTCAGTAGAGGCTGGATTAGGGGTTATTTTTATACACACACACGCGAAGTTAGACCCCAGACTGTGTTCTTTAATACGGACCTGGAGTAAACCCTCTCCACAGCTCCCCTCTCTGAGAGAGGGCCCAGGAAGCTTTGAGTGTCCTAGAGTGTTGGGCACAATTTCGTCTGTGTCCTTGGAGAGCCATCTTCCCCGCCAGCTCCCGACGACGTGAGCGTAGCCAGCCCTTTGGGTCGTTGTCATCATCGATTTCCCAGCTCTTCTGCCATCTGAGAGAGAGCAAGGTTCTTTCTCGATAATGAGTTTAGAAGCTGTTTTTGACTTAAGTGCCCAATCCTCATAAGCCCATGAAAACGAAACTGTGTTGTGTCATAAAGGAGCCTTTGATGCTGGCTTCCAGCTCTCCCTCGTGACCTGGGCAGCGGGACGTCGGCTGGCCCTTCTTCCCATCGGCAGTGCCATCTTACTAAGAACAGCAGCTGTTCACTGAGCGCTCACTGCGTGCCAGGCGCGGTGCCAAGGGCTTTGCCTGCCCTCTCTCATTTAACCCTCCAGCGTCCTGGAGTGGAGGGATCATTACCCCTGCCACACCTCATGGCACCGTGCACGGCACCCTCTGAGATCTCGAGCCCTCCAGTTCTTTCTTGCCTCAGGGCCTTTACACATACAGTTCCTTCTAGAACACTCCATACCCTTCCCTTTCTGTTCTTAGGTCTTGCTCATCTGTCAGGTCTCCGCTTAAATTCTATCTTTTTAGATAACCCTCTCCCAACCGCCCATGATAAATGATCTTCCTCCAGTGAAGGCTTTTTTGGCCCCTCGTTTTTTTCCCCTTTGTGGCCTTATCACATTTTGTAACTATAGTTATTCGTTTAAACACTTGAGGTGGGGGGGGGGGGTGTGTTTAATGTGTGTGTGTACTGGCCAGTGAAGCTACTGAAGGATTTTAAGCAGAGGAATGACAGGATCTGACCTGTATTTTGGAGACACCGCTGCCATGTGGAGGATGGCTGATGGGGTAGGCAGGGGGACCCACGCCAGGGCCTGGGCAGAAGACCTGTGCCGGGTGCCGCTGCGATTCAGGTTGGTGCAGAGCCACCGATGACTGGGAGGGTAATGAGTAGGCTTAGAGTCATGGGATCCGCCCTGCAGAGATGGGGTCTTGTGGGAAAGACAGACAGACACATGCATAGGGGGCTGTACTCTGTGGTATGGTGGGGCCATGGCAAGACCCCAGTCCAGAGGTTGTCAGCTGCTGACCCACAGGCCACATTCCACCCGAGACATGGTTTGTGTTAACGATGACGATGGTGGTGGTGATGAGGTTCACAATGAGAACAATGAGAGTAGATCTATATCTGCAGCTCGGGATCCACAGACTGCCCAGCAAGGGGAGGCTGGTCTTCTCTTTATCTCAGATTTTCTTGTGGCAACAGTCGGCAGCAGCTGAATGGAGCTGGCCCGTACATGGGAGTGGGGGGCGGGGGACGGTTCCCCAGGTAGCCAGCTCGCCCTGATTCCCTCACTTCCTGGTCCCCGAAGTCTTCTGAATTTGTCACCCCTGGGAGTTCAGAGCAGACTCCTGGGAGGGGATGACTTTGCATCCAAGCTGTGAAGAACTAGGTAGAGCAGCAGGGGAAGGGCGTTGCAGCCAGTGGGAAAGCAGCACAGAGGAATAGTATGGAGAACTCAGGGGTTCAGGCGCGTGTTGGTTCTTTATGTTCCCGTGCTCCATCCCTCTCCTGGGCAGTGCAGGGGTCTAGCAATGACTTTGGCCTTGGATGAAGTTCAGGTGAGCAAGAAGCATAGCAGGAGCAGGACCCTGGCCAGGTGCCTACGCAGTACCTTGGGCCTTCCCCTTCCTGTTATCTGCAGGATCTCTGACTTTGGAGAACTGAGAAGCTAGCACTCAGGGGAGCAGAGCAGAGTGGCAGCGGACAAGACCCTGAGGGGTCTAAGAGCTGCTGTGAGAACTTAACACGAAACAAAGAAAGTGGAAAGCTTCATTGATTCCCAACTAACCATTCTCTCATGGGAGAGTATATCATCTAGGATGCTTTTTGCTGCAAGGGACAAAAACCAAATTCAAAGTATTTTTGATTTAAGAAGAGGACTTACCGGCTTGTGTAACTGAGAAGTTTAGGGCTGACTGCAGGAATGGCTGGATCCAGGAGCTCAGTGACATCGTCGGACATCAGTATCTTGGCCAGTCTCTCTCTCCTTCACTCTCTCACTCTCTTGCTTCTTGTCTGTCTGCTTATCTGCTGCTCTCTCCACCTGCTTTTTTCTGAGTTTGCTGCATTCTCAGGCAGGTTTCCCTCTCACGGCGAAGATGGTCACATGCCTCTAGGCTTTCTTCATATCACCTTAGTACCTCAGGCAGAAGGAGCAAGTCTCTTCCCCCAGTAGTTCTGTCTCAGTTCTGATGCTCACCGGCCCACCTTGAGTCCTGTGACTATCCTAGGACCACTCATAATGACTGTGATTAGCCAGGGTCACATGATCGGCCCCAGGCTGAGGGTAGACTCAATCATGTCCCAACCCCACGGTCTGAGAGTGGGAAAAGGACATGGGCGGTAAGTAGGCAAAACAGCAGGGTGACTCAGCCTGTGGGGAGAAGGAAGGGAGAGCAATCAGGGAAGCTTCAGACAGAAGCCATCCTGGAGCTGAGCCCGAAGAATGAGCAGCATCGGCTGTTGAGGGAGATAGGGGTTCCAGACAACGGAACAGCACTTCAAAAGGCAGGGTTCATGGAGAAGCACAGCCTCCTCAGGCCCGCGATGCCTGTTGAGCAGATGACGCGTTCTGCATGCTCTGGGTGCATGCGCCGGCACGCGACATGTGAGGAGATGACTCAGAAGAGCCAGGCAAAAAACAAACAAACAAACAAAAAAAAACACACGTGGTTTTACAAAATGGTTTTGCATTTAAAAAAAAAAAAAAAAAAGCTCCTTCAGGAAGCAGCATGGAAGGTGAAAAGCGGTAGGAGAGACTGGCCCAGAGGACTACAAGCACATCAAGAAGACATCATTTACTCACACATCCATTTATTCAAGAAGTCTTTCCTGAGCACCTACTATGTGCCAGCCACTGAGAATACAGCACAGAGCTAAACAGATAAGCCCGTTCACACAGGGCTTACAGTTGGGGTCGGGGAGGGCGGGGGAGACAGATGATGTAACTTAAACAGACATACAGGTAATTTCTGACAATCTGAATAACATAAAGTAGGTAGGAGATTTAGCTCTAGAACTGCCCTGGGAAGGTTACCCAGGTCATAAGAGGTATTATATTATGAACTGAATAGTATGGAATTTCTTCGACCTGCAAATTAAAAGAAAAAATTTTTGCCCACTGCCGCCAACCAAAGTAAAATCATTCAGCTCTCTTTGAAAGACAAGGGTAAAAATGGAGAGGTGGTGGGTTCTCAGCTGGCAATGAGCTATCATTTGGACTTGACCTCTGCTGCTTGACTTCAAAGTGGATCTGTGAGCTGGATATGGATCTATAGTTCAGATTGGACAGGTACATCCATCTTTTGGGGAAACTAGAAAAATGAGCCAGCCAGGCAGAACTGGCATTCTGCTTAATCCTCATTTCCGCCTTTCATCTTCCCTCCTCGCTTTCTGTTCACTCTTCCCTCCCGCAGCAGGAAATGCCCGCAGAAAGCCCGAGCTGGAGTTTCGCATAGGCATTCTTCAAACTGGAGCAACAAGTAAATGGTTTTGCTGTTGGGGGCCTTCCCGTCCGTAATACCATTCATGTTCAGGCAGGTCTGGAGAGCTGTAGATCATGCTTCTCACCATCGCTTTGGGGATGGTTGAAGATGCCTCAGGTGCACTGATTTTGGAAGTAATTGGACCTGTTTTCTTTTTTCCAATGGGTTAGGCTTCACTGCCATGCTACAGGTACTGATGGGTGGGCCAATAATGCCGGTACCCAAGCCAGGCAAAAAATGGCTGGTCTTTTCCAGATTCTCAAAGTGGTAAATTATGGCTTCCCAGACAGTTCTTCAGTCTGTAGTTAGTCCCTTACTGGTCAGCACCACGGACAGTTCCACCCCCTACTGCCAGTCCTCTATCTATTCCCATTCTGGATGTGCATCTGATTCACTGGCTTCACACAAATTCAGATGCTCAGACCGCAGTCCAGACCTGGTGAGCTAGAATCTCTAGGGGTGAAGCCCTAGAGTCTGTATTTTTGAAAAATTTGTGGATAACGCTGACACAGTTAGTCTGCAGACCAGTGAAGGATGGCTGCTGACCAAAGGCCCAGAAGGAGGAAATGCCTTGCCCAAGGTGACGTGGTGGGGTATTGAGAGCGCCAGGACTGGAACTTCTGATGGGTCCACTTTATGACCTCAGCAGTCTCGTTCACTCTCAACCTTGTGCTGTTGGGCAGAGAAGCAAAGAACACGCTGGCGAATGTTTTCATGAGTTAGTGCCAGGCTTTCCAGCCAAAATCTGGCTTGAGATTAATGATATCAAATAGGACCTTGAAGAATGATTTTAAACTTCTACCTCCTATCTATCCTTTCTGAAGATCTTGCCGCTTAAAGTGTGGTGTGCGGACTGGTGCCTCACCTGAAAGCTTGTTAGACATACAGAGACTCTCAGGCCCTAATTCAACCCTGCTGAATTGGAATTTGCATGTTTGAAGGTTTCCCAAGTGACTTGTGTACACAAGAAAGTTTGAAAAGCACTGTTCTGTGTTATTTTTGTGTTCATATCTGACTCGGCCTTCAAAGAGGGCTCTCCCCATCTGCTTCCTGTCTTGCTTACCCCATTTCCATCCGGAGGGAAGATTTCTGCTCTGATTGTCATGGGGTCAGGCTCTGAGCCATACTTGTCAGTGGGCAGCATCACCGTGTGTTTCATTGGTAAATCAGGATGTACCTGTGTCCGATCTCGACCTCCAGGCTGAAACAGGAAGGTCCCCAGAGGCAGGCTGGCTCAGTCCCTCGCTGCTTTCTCCTCTTCCTATGTGATATACATCCATAGTCACTCAACAGTTGTGTTTAACATGGTAGGGAAGGACGGATGTGGTTCCCGCCTGCGTGGAACTTCGATTTAGCGGGGACAGACATTAAACAAATAAACTCTAAAGATACTTTCAAATGGTGCCAAGTTTTTATGTAGGAATGGTGCAGGGAGCTATAACGGAGAGGACCTGATTTGGTCAAAGGTCCGGGCAGGGACATTTAAACTGAAATACAGAGGCTGGGTGATGGTTGGCTAGGAAACGACTTGGAAATCATGTTCCAGGCAAAGGCAGTGGACAGGTGCAGGCCAGCGACAGCTCCGCTCCGGGTATTGGTCAGAAGCTTTCTCTCTCTCCCTGGCTCATAGAGCTTTCCATCTCATTGGAATGAAAAGATTCTAGGTCTTTTCATTGGTGAAAACTTAGGGTCTGCTTTGTCTCCGGCCTTAAGACTGCCTTGGACCCCGGCAGAAGGCGTGTTCCACACGGATGCGCATGGTCTGGAACTAAGGTCTCCAGCTCCAAACCAAGCCTGCCTCAGTTTTTCTTCTCCTCCTCTGGGCATCTGTCTCCCTTGGGACTCTGGAGAGGTGGTTGCGAGAGGTGTGGGGAAGGGCGTGGGTTCTGGGGCTGGTGTACTTGGGTTTGAATCCTGACGCCAGTGCATACCAGCATGTCACTTCTCTGTGCCTTGGTGTCCTCAAGTGTGAGGACATGGCGCTACCCACAGCGAGTGCTCAGAAGCTGCTGGTGCTGATCAAGGCCATTTCCTGGGTTTTTAATGCCGCCGTCCGCTTACCTCCCCACTCCCACCCCCTCCCCATGGTGGGCAGGGCACCATTCCCAGCCCCATTGTACAGTCAGGGAAACCGACTCAGACTGGTGCACTTGGGGGCTCGGCCTGATTTAGCCCAGGAGTTCTTCTAGGTCTGAGGATAAAATCCAGGTGATCAGTGAAGGAGTTACACTTCCATTTTCACTATTATCTAACTGAAACTTGAACTTCAAACCTGAATTTAGGCCCCAAACCATAACAGTAGTTGTGATATCTATGACTTTGATCTTATGTATTTTCATATCACAAGACAGTTGCTGCAGATGGCTCCACACATCCTTAAAGCTCATCAGTACTTTGAAATGACCCTAGATCTTGTTATTTAATCCCCCAGCAAAGAAACACTGGCATTTCCTTATCACCGTTTTGATAACTGTGCTTAAATATAAGGCTTTCCTTTCTAATCCTATGTATCTTATTTCATGAATTTAAAAACACAATTCCGATAAGAGAATGGATGGTGGGCTTCACCAGGGCCACCGAGAGACCCCTGCCAGTGCCCTCCTTTGCATCCCGGGGTCTCCCCCCAACCCCGTACCCCATCACTCCCTGCCCCGGTAGGGGGCCGCTGCCCACCACCACACTTTTCAGCTGCTTTATTCTTTCCAGATTCTTCTCCCTACTCCTTCCCTGCCGCGTTCCTTTTTTTTTTGTGAAGCAGGTGCTAGATAAATAATTAATGGGGTAGGAAAACTTGTTGGAACTAATATAGCTCACGTTTATTTTTAAGCAGCTGAGTTATAGAGTCCTGTCTCAGGTGCAGTCCAGGTGGAGGGAGTGTCTTTGGCTAAAAGAAGCTGCAGAGAGGTTGATGGAGGCTGCTGTGAGCAGGAGGGATTTTCAGATGAGCCTGTGCGCGGGGGACGGTTGGGGTATTGCAGGGCAAGAGGGTCTCCAGGATGAGAAGCCCAGTCAAGGACGGGGTCTGTGACCAGCAGTCACAATGTGTGGAGGATGCCAAGGAAGAATCAAAATTTCAGTGAGCAACTGAAAAACCCTCCCAGATTGGTAGAGGCCTGAGAGGAGTCTGATTTATGTGATTGGAAAGAGCAGGGATGGATTGTGGCTTCAGGCAGAGCTGGCTCCAGGGCACACACGATCCCATCAAGGTTTGATCTCTCCCTCCCTCTTCCCCGGCTTCTCTCTCTCCTTCGCTCTCCTCTGTGCTGGCATCTTCTCAGATAGGCTTTCTCCAAGACAGAGCCTCTGGCAGCTCCAGGCCGATCCCATCCTGAAAGCAGCCCCAGGAGAAAGACAGCTTCTTTTCCCACTAGTGCCAGCAAATGTCCTGGGACTAGATTTCATTAGTTTGCTTGGGTTATGTGCTTGTTCTTTTTTTT
>NW_024349798.1:12042029-12104705 GCF_902729225.1 Pteropus medius
TTTTTTTTAAACACTATTACTCTCCTTTTTATGTCTATAGATTTGCCTCTTCTGGAAATTTCATATCCATGGAATCATATACTATGTGCTCTTTCGTGACTTCACAAAAGCATAATGTTTTCATGGTACATTGTAGCATTTGTGTGGACTATAAACCGGGTTCTATAATCTCACAGAGTGCTCTGATCATAGATTCCTAACTGGACAGGTCATGGTGGGTGGTCACGCCCCAGACCTATAGCTTTTTAGTAAAGGATTTTTCTTTGCCTTAAGCAAGCCCTGTCCATTGCGTCTGTGCGTCTAGGTTAACACACCTTTGAAATAAGCCACAACCACCCTCAAGTGAGCATATAATTTTGCTAGCGATCCTATAATCCAATCTCCGCTTTGCTTTCTCCCACCTCTGTGTAATCGTCCTTATGTTTCCTCTTTAATCCCAAATGCATAAAAGAAATTGCAAGACTGTTATTCTCGGGAACATTTGAGATCTTGCTCCCTGGCATATGTTGTCAGTTTAACTGAAAATCATAAAAATTCTCTACAAGTTTATGTTTCTTACGTTGGCACATGTATTAGAACTTCGTTCCTTTTTATTGCCAAATACTATCCCACTGTATGGTAGAGCACATTTGTTCATCCATTCGTCAGCTGATGGCCATTTGGGTCGTTTCCACTGTTTGGCTGTCATGATTCTGCCATGGACATTTGCGTGCACGTTTTTCCGTGGACCTATGTTTTCATTTCTTTTTCATTCCATTCATTTGTTTCATTTCCACCTAGGAGTGGAATTACTGGGTCACACGGTAGCTGAATGTTTAACATTTTGAAGCCTTGTCCATTTTCCTAAGTAGCTGTTTTCCTGAGTTTTGTGAGCCATTCTAGCAAATTAATGAACCCAAGCAAATTATGAGAACCCCTGATTTATAGCCAGTTGGTCAGAGGTACCAAGTTGGCGTCTGGAAAGTTGGAGAATTGGTGGTGGTTTTGGGGCGGGGGAACCGCATTTGGTGTCAGAAGTAGCGCAGATAAAATCAGTCCGGGTTTGCATAAACTCAGACGGCCTGAAAGGCAGCACCCTGTACCACACAGGAGCGGTCACGGTTTTTGAATTGAATGGAATTTTTGGAAACTTCTCCTGTGTAAACAAAAGGACAGTGTGGGATAGCAGAGTGGCTGGGCCTGGAAGCTGATGTGCCTGGGTTCAAATCATAGCTCCGACCATCGTAGTGTAGACAAGTTAATTTGTCAATCTGAGTCTCAGTGGAGATACTGCCACTTCCCTGAGAAGCGTGTTGTTGAGGGTTATGCAAAATGCCACATTCTGCATAGGTGCCGGTGGGTGTGCTGGGTGTTGTCTTTGGCACTTGTAACCGGGGCAGGAGCCCAGGGAAGTAGCGCCGTGGTACAGGCCCAGCCCTGCTCCAGATGGCGAGCACGCTGCACCCCTCCTGAGTGCCTGGGTTGTTGCTATGGAAGGCACCAGGCCGCCAGAAGCATGTGACATCCACCCCGTCAGCAGCACAGCTGGATGAACTCTAACAGTGGGGCAGAAGCAGTCATGCAGAGAGATCTGTCTTTTGGTGACCTGTCGATTTTTTTCTGTTGCTTTCGGATGGCCTGTAGACATATTTTCTGTGGTCTGCGCCATATTTAAGCACTTGAATTAGGAGCCAATTGATTTGAGAGTTCGGAGATTTCACCTAACAATCCAGATTTGCAGCTTCCGTTAAAACTCGGGAGGAGCCGGAGCATTCTTGTGTCTCCTACATTACGCCTTCACCCTGGCCCCCTGGAAGAGCGGGACCTTGACAGCCCTGGCCATGGGCCATTGCCTCATGGGCGTGGCTTCGGAGTGTCTGTGTCTGCTCACTTGCTCTGGGGAGGGATGTAAACGCCTTGCCACGTCTTCTTTCTTTGCTTGTTCCACCCAGCCATGCCCGACCTTGAAGGGGCCTCCTCAGGGGCGTGACGGTCAGCAGAGCAGAAGGAAGATGGCTCTGCCGCACCTCAGCTGTGTGGTCCAGGCCCCAAAACTTAACTTCTCTGAGCTTCACCTACGGAATGTTGTTAGGGCTAGAATTAGTGTTCGGAAGTGCCCCCACTCAGCCCCCAGCAGTCGGCACGCATCCAGCCGTTCCCGCCTGTGTCATCGGCGGTTCAGAATTCGTACTGATCACACAGGCTACGGTTAAGACAGAGATGGTCGCACATAATGCTGCCGCCGCTGCTGCTAAGTCCTTGGAGAATCTCTAAGCCAGACCCCATGTGACCATCACACTTCCAGTAGACTGTGAAATGATCAGGGCATCGTGAGGGAGCGCGCCCGTCAGTAACGAGGGCATGGCTGCGTGCGTGCCGTCTGTCAGCCCTGCAGTCCCCGTGCTGGTCCAGGGCCAGCACGGCCGTGACAACTGCATAGAGGAGTAGGGAGGGGACAGAGTGGGGCCCATGGCACCCCCAGGGAGGACCGGAACCTAAAATACAGGCGGGCACTCTGTCTCAGCCCCCGGGATTGTTGGACTCGGAGCTAGTTCAGGGCAGGACGCGTCTGAGCCCGAGCTGCCGCGCGGGTCTCTGGGTCCGATGGAGGGAGATCCTGGCAGTGAACAGGTGTGGGAAAGAGAGCGCCACGTCCCTCTTTTTTGTTTTTCCTCTTCAAACCGCGGGTATAAAAAAGCTGCTATTTATTCATCAGCTCCTGATACACTGACCTCATTGTTTACTCTGAAGCCTCCAGACCTGTGTGTTTCATCTCGCACCCTTGCGGACATCCTCTTCCTACCACAGCAGCCTCTCCAGGGGGTGGCTCGCGGCCGTCAGTTCGTCCGTTCCCTTCCAGAATACGTCACGTTGCATTTTTAATTTACTTATATGGATTTGTGCTACAGTATTCGTTTTGTTTGTTTGTTTGTTTGTTTTTTCTCACCATCCTCTCTCAGCTCCATTCGAGAGTGTTTCTCTGTTTTGCTCTGTAACCATTTATTATGTTTTCGGGTGTGCATCCAGCACGTTTCACTTGACCTTTCCCCCAGAGATGCCACCAAGTGGCTTCTGACTCCTCACTCCAGAACGGCACAGCAGTCAGTCCCCCTGTACGTGACCCCACGGTCCCATGGGGGAATTTCTGTGGGGCAGGGACTCAGGGTAGGATTGCTGGGTC
This sequence comes from Pteropus medius, assembly GCF_902729225.1. Lineage (NCBI taxonomy): Eukaryota > Metazoa > Chordata > Mammalia > Chiroptera > Pteropodidae > Pteropus > Pteropus medius. The sequence goes on from NW_024349798.1 coordinate 12,045,190, forward strand.
GTGTAGTCTACTGTGTTTATTTTGACCAGATACTGCCACGTTGCTCAAAAATATGGTAGTTTTGAAGGCAGAAGAATCCTGAATTTGTTTGCTTCTGGAAAGGAACTTCGTGTGTATTGAGGGTTTACTGTGTGCTGAGAACAGCTCAGTTTTTGCTTTACAGCATTATCTTGTTTGCTCACACGATCATCCTCTGAGACAGACATTCTTAACATCTGCATTGTGCAGACGAAGAGCTTGGGGTCCAGAAAGGTGGGGTAACTCGGCTAAGCACGCGTTGGAGCTCTGAGTGACACTTGGGGACACACCATGCTGCTTTCCTAAAGACTCCCAAGCCCTAAGCCTGGCTCCGCGCATTTTTGGATAACATTCTCAGTTAAGGAGCGCGAGATCAGACGTCTCACATTGGTGGCTCCATGTGGCCTGCCAGTCTCTTTTGTTTGAGCCGCCTGGTCTTTAAATTTTTTACAATGATTTTTAGTATTTTAAAATCTGAGCTTTCACATAATCTAGGGGATCTGGCAGCAGTGGCTCACTTTCCCATGAGGCAGCATTTCCAGGATCAAAGGCAGTGGCTGCCGCTTCCCAGCTGGTCCCTTCCACTGCTGGAGTTTGGAGCTCCTGGAAGAGACACTTGTGCACGCGGGCAATGTCTTTTCTTCCCCTCTGAGTTCTTCCCGTTAACGCACGAACCAGCTTCACCCTCATCCCAGCTGTCCCTTGGCTACAGTCAGTAACAGAGCCGGGCTGTAGCTGCGAGGGAGCCTGCTGCCTCCCACCGTGAGGTCGCTCGTTGTGTCCTGCCGAGGGCCCAGCCTGTGCCAGGCCCCGCGGAGGGTGGAAGAGACGTTGCAGACAGGCTCCCGCCTGGGGGTGACGAGCCACCATATCCAACCCGCCTAATAAACGAAGCTGCTAGGAAGCCTGTGTGTGTAAGCCAGCCTCCCACAGACGGGGGTTCTGTTGATATAAAGATGAGAATTCATCCAGCCACAAATACTTAGCGCTGTGCCAAGAGGAGGGTTTCAGAATTACGGTTTTCGTTCACCCCGTATGAGCCGCAGGACCCGTTTGTATTTCATTTCTGTTTTTAGCAAAGCTGTAGGTCTCCTGTGGTTGTGACCACAGGTGGATCCTAAGAGTCAGGACGGCGTCGTGGTCATGAGCAGAACCCCGATGGGCGTGGCTGTAAATCTCAGCTCTGTTCCTTACCAGCTGGGTCACCCGAGAGAAGGCACTTAATCTCTTGGAGCCTCAGTTTCTTCATCTGCAAAATGGGGATATTAGTATCTACTTCATAAAGCTATTGCAAGGGTCTGTTGATATAATGCAAGGAAACATTTCACATAGTTCTTGGCCCATAGTAAGCTCGCAGTAAAGGGCAGTATTATCGTCATCGTCATAATCGTTACGAGAAGCGTGTGAACCCACCTAGAGGTAAATGTGCCTCGAGCCCCGTGTGGCTTCTCTGTCCCCTTTCTGAAACAGAAGCTTGCTTTCTCTCCTCTTTGCGGTTAGGTTTTGCTGTGGATGCGCCTTCGTTGCAGATGGGGTCAGGATGTATTTTCTGGTCTGACACGTAGCATAATTTACTGATACCATGCAAGTGCCGCTTTACAGCTTCCAAGCTCTGTCACGTGCTGTGTTCCCTCGTTGAGCTGCCCAGCCCTGGGAATCTGATCTGTCTTCTTCCGCATTTTAGAGTAAGATCTTATAAGGAATGGAGATCACAGCCTCTCTCGGGACAGTTTGAGCAGAAGAGGAGGGTCTCTTGGGCCGATAAGAAGAACACGTTTGGATATAGTGCGGGTGCCAGGCCCTGTGGCCTTTTCCATGGAGGACCTGTGGGAGGACGTCAGGGTCTGTGATGTCTTCTTGAGTTGGCCCTTGATCCTCCCATCAAGGCAGCGTTTCACTCAGAAGCCATCAGCACCCAGCCTCGGGGCTGCCAACAGTCATGAGTCTTTCTGTGTGTCAGATGGAAAGTCCTGTTTCAGACATGATGAGGGAGGCAGTTCGGTCCTCGGCCGCCCCCGCCCGTGGGGCCTTAGCATATGCTGTCGATGGATTGGAGTCAGGACCTGGGTTAGATCCCAGTTCTGTAATTTACCAGATCCATCAGCGTGGGCACGTTTCTTCCTTTCCCTGCACCTCAGACTCCTCACCTGGGAGATGGCAATGATAACAGAACCTACCTTGGAAAGTCATCTCGAGGGTGAAACCTGGTAATAAATGCGAAGGACTTAAAACAGAGTGTCCTGTCCAAAACACTCCCGTGTTGGCCGTGATTATTACTAATATTCTTGCGGTTCTTCATGACTCTCTTGTGAGGGCGTTTTTAGTGTCTCGGGACTTTCTGTTCCCCATTAGAAAGGCAGGGTTCATGGTTTTCTCTGCTTTCCCCACACACAATGTCATACACAAAGTAGGGGCAGCAGTTTAGGGCAGTTTAGCAATTTAGTGCAGAGACGAGAAGGGTTTGGGTCAGAAAGTCCAGAATTTGAATTCTGGCCCTTCCATTTTTGCGTGACCTCGGAAAGGGTAAATCACCTCCCAGATGCCCGTGGCCACCTCCCCTGCCCGCCTCGTGCAGCGGAGATGAGACTGCCTGGGGTGCTGAGTAGTTTGTGGGTTATAGGAGCTCCCAGCCGTGACTGCGCCCAGCCCGCTGCCTTTAAGAAATGCTCATCTTCTTTCTCCTTTAAGTAAATATTATCGAAAATGTTGCCAAGGGATTAGGAGCAAGGGCTGGTGTCGGACGACCCGGGTTCCAATCCCAGCACTGTCGCTCTCTAGTTGTTGACTCTGGGCGAGGCGAGTGACTGAGCCTTGGCTTGCTAACCTGTGGAAGAGGAGACGGTGATGGCGGTGGTGGTGATGACGATGATGTCAACGTGTCAACAATAACGAGTCGTCACCAGGTCCGCCAGGGCTCAGCACGGCCCGGTGCCGTCCTCGAGCCCCACAGCGTCACGATCATGATTCATTTCCTTTTTCTTCTCCGTCCACCTTATATTTTTCCCATTCACAAGCCACCAGCAGCAGTTTCCGACTTCACAATAGGAGAGGGGAGAGGCTGGGGAGAAAAGCGAAGGGGTGGAAAATGGCAAGTGCCTTCAAGTTCCCGAAGGAACTCCTGGGAAAACGGACGTGGCTCCTGGGCCCAGAGAGTAAAAAGGCAAGGGCGATCGAAGGTTAAGTAAGGTGACGGCCTGATGGGTGAGCTGGTGTTTCTTCATCTCCGAGGCTGGTCCCCACGGAGAGGTCGGGTTATTAGAAGACCTGCAGAAATTCCAATTATTTATGTCTTTGCCATATTGATTTTGGGTGCGGTCAGGCCATCATGCATTTTTCCTTAACAGACTAGCCAAGTCGCGTCTGTTTTGATTGACATCGTCTGTCGTGCTGCAGAGAAGCCCCGTCACTGCTGAGAGTGACGCGGGATGAGAATACTTCGGGGATTCTCTGTCTCTCTGTGTTTTTCTTTCATTAGTCTTGAAACTCACTTAGAACGAAAGGAGGCACTACATCCTGACCAAATCAAAGGTCCCAGAAGGAAGCCGAGGGGTCCTTTCACCTGTCCACCCGCTTTACAAATGAGGACACAGGCTCAGAGGGGACCTGGCTTTCCCAAGGACGGGCACAGTGCAGGGGCAGCATAAGACTAGGAGCCACACCTCCCCTTTTCCCAACCTGCGAACCTCAACCTCACCAAAGCACAGGTAGCCATAGGTCACCGAGCAAGAAAGAGCCGACACGTGTTCATTCCATGTGCACAGTGAAGGAGCTGGTCTCTCCTTCATTCTCCAGTTTCAGCTCATAACCGGAGACACCGAGGTACGAACTTTTCATGCTCATCAGCTGGTAGGGTTTTCCACGTCCCTCCTTCTAGAGCTCATGCCAGCTCCGTGCCATGGGAGAACGGGGGTGCGGTGGGGATGGGGTGCGGGGGGAGTCTCCTCTGAGAACCAACTAAGTCAGCAGCACAAACCCATAAAGATGCAGTTGGAGAAAAGGTAGATCAGAGCTTAACAAAAAGGAAGCCCAGAAACCCGTGATATTAGGGCCAGGCATGTGCCTCTGAGGGTGGATAAAGCCTGCATCTGGCGACACCTCCTCACCCGACCACCCCGCCTGGCCGCAGGAGCCTGCTCTTCCAGGTACCCAGGGTGGACCATAATTAAAGGCCGTTGCCTGAGGGCTCGATGATGTGTTACTTTTCCAGGGACTATATTTGCATTTTAACAAGGACTTTCAGAGCCTCGTAGCAGGAATTTAAAACCCTGGCAAAATGGTTAGGATGTGGGCTCCAGAGTGAGGTGTGAGACAGGCCAACGGTTCAGCTTCCAGACCCCTCACTTACCAGCTGCGTGGGCGTGGGCAAATTCTTTGGTTTCCCTGCGCCTCGGTCTCCCTGTGAAGTGCAAGAATAGCAGTATGGACCTTAGAGGGGTCGACAAACACAGAGAAAACATTTAGCAGAGAGTTTCTTTAGTCAGTAAATACTTCCCAAGCATCTGCCGGGTGCCAGGTACTGTCACCAGGCTTCAGGGACATATATCGTCATTGCTGTGCAGAAAAATAAAGGCCTCTCATTTGAACAGAAGGGACATTTGAGCAGAGACGTGCAGCTATCTGCAAAGAGGGTATTCGAGACAGAAGCAGCAGCAAGTGCAAAGGCCCTGAGACAGAAGTATGCAGGGCACATCCAGGGGGGCCTGACGACGGCTCCCGAATAGTGAGTGAGGAGCAGAGTGGGAGGACGGGGGTCCAAACGCATGGGAGGAGCCAGGTCACGGTGGCCTTGGTGCCACAGTGAGGACTGGAGTTTTGTTCTAGATGGGCTGAGGAACCACTGGAGCACGTTGGGCGAGACAGGAAACGGTCTGGCCCCTTGTAAGCAACTTGGCAAATTGTAGCTGTGGCCATTCAGTGAGGGGCATCTGCCCTATACCAGCCCTGTGCTGGGCACTGCAGTGGGAACCATCCCCCGTCCTGGAGGAACTCGCAGTGGCCAGAGAGAGCCGGGTGTGTGCGAATGAAGGCGGCCACGCTGTGCTTGGTAGACTGGCCAGCCTCCCCACTGGGGACTCAGGGGGCATTTACTTTGGACGCCGGGTCAGGGGAGAGCATCTCCCTGGGCACAGGGAAATGCCCAGGGAATGAAGCCTTGCCCAAGCGAGGGGACAGGGCCGGAAAGGCTGCGGGAGCTGACCGATGAAGGGCTTTTGGTGCCATGTGTGGGAACTTGGAATTGAGCCTCCCGGCACTAGGGAGCCACTGAGGTTTCTCTGCAGGAAGGAGTAAGTAGATTAATTCACGTAAAGGATGTAAGTGGTGCCATTGTTACACAGTAGGTGTCACGTTGATGACTCTTTCCTCCTCTCTCCTTGGTCTTGACCTCTAGACCTCCCAGTGTGTGTACCTGGTGTCTCTTCCACACCCTCTGAACTGACTTTCCAAAGCCTGGCTCACCTCCCTGCTTCGGTCCCTACACCCCGTCCCTGACACCCCCGTCCCCTCAGCCGGGGCTGCCCTCACTGCGCCTGACTCACCGCACTTCCGTCCAAGTGCCCTTTGCTCCCGTCGCCATCTGTTGAAATCTCATCCACCCCCCAGACCGAGGCCAGAGGTGCCGCCCACTCCCACACCGGCCCAGCTGGAAGAGACCGCCGCCTTCCTCTCTAAAAGCTGCCATGTGCTGCCACCAGCCCCGTTAACGACCACACGGTCTGTCGTCCACCACCGGCCGCGTGCTGGCACCGTGACTCGTCATGTCATCTCGCGAGTCCCCAGCGCAGCCTGGCACGTCGGCCTCCTGTGGGAGAAGTGAAGGCGTGCGGTGGCAGTGTGAGGACAGCGGTGTGCGCCCCTCCGGCAGCGCCGTCTCGTCGCGGGCCCCGGCACAAGGCAGGACACCGCGGACGTGTGGACGGGTGGATGCGACTCTCCATCGGATGGTGCCTGATGGAGGCTCGAGCGTGCGAATGAGCGACAGACCCTCAGTGCCTGTAGGGGAGAACTGGGTGTTTTTCGTCACCATTAACGGGGCCTGGCACAGAGGAGGTGTCAAATGCTTGCTCACATGGATAAGTGTAATATCCCATGGCCTCAGATGTTCAGAGAGGGCGACAGTGACCCCCACAGGACTAGGCCTGGGTCCCCTCTCTGCCTTTCCCAGGCACCAAACCGCTGGTTTCGTAAATGGTGGCCGAACCGAGTTGCCAGGTGAAGGAGTTAAGGGGACTTTGCTTCTCTGCCCCTCCAGGAAGGAGGAAGGACAGTGACTGATCTCTAAATTAGTGGATGTCTGTGGAGGCCTACAGCCTGAAATTCTTGCCAGGGGTGCCTTAGAGACATCTCTGTCACTCATACCTGGTGCCTTCCAGCTGGGGAGCACCTGGAGGGAGAGCTTAAACTGGCCAGGCCGCTCACCCAGCTGTGGCCCCGATGGGACCATCAGCACCTCCCTCATGACCATGTGGGGCCCGTTCTCGCCGTAAGGACTAGAAGGAGTTTCTTTTTCTAGGTTTGCAATTGTATTATTTCTCCAAGTTAATCAAGCGAAGGTACTCTATGCAGCGCTGCTAAAACACCTCATCAAAAGCTTACAGAAGGGGCTCGGTGATGTTTGGGGAGTGGCTAGGAGGGGCCCTCGTACCTGGCTATTCATTGCTCTCAGATGTCTCCGTGGAGACTGTTCAAAGTGGCGGTAACAGGGATTTTCTCTCCTTAGTTTCTCAGTTAGCGGTCGCATGATGGTCGCCCTAGAAGCAGCTGCTCGGGCGCCGGCGTCGGGAGCACGGGCCTCACACTTGAGACAAAGCGGAGTTCACGGGTTTCTGGTCTTTGCAGTGGAACGCGTCTCGTTCCCCGTGTCCCACGATGGTCTGTCCCAGGATTGGGGGCTGGGCCCGTGGTTTAGGTGAGCTAAACCTCCCAGCTGACTGATACTTGAACGAGGAAAGGCAGATTTTCAGTACTCCAGGGACAAAATAGAGCTTTTCAGAGCTGAAGCACGAGACCCCTCAGTCTCATAGAACGAGTAGCTGACTGACTGCCACTCTCTCGCTTGCAATGCCCGTCCCTGAGATTCACCACACCACCCCCCAGGCCTTTCCCTGCTTTCCCCTCCTCCTCCTCTCCCAGCGCCCCTCCAGCCTGGATCCTGGGGTTCCCACCAGTGTGGTCCCTCCGGGCTGTTCCCTGCTCCGAACTGCTTTCTGAGTCTCAGCGTCCTGTCTCTGAAAGGGGGTACTGAGGCAAACCCATCCCAGCAGGCTCCTGAGGGTGCCTGGCAGAGGAGCCGCTCGGGAAGCGCTGCCACTAGTATCCGCTTGTGTCACAGTCCTCCGGGAAGGTGCCCGCACGTGCCCACGCAGCAGACGCCGTGCGCACCTTTGTCACGTGTGCTCGTGGCTTTCTCGAGCTGTTCAGTGATGGTCAGTTTGTCTGCCTTTTCCAACCGACTGTGAGCTCCGTGAAGGCAGGATCCACGTCTTATTTATCTTTTTACTCACAGTGCCTGCCTCACACCAGGCCCCTGAAGAATGCCTGTTGAATGAAGGAATGAGCTAGTGTGTGACTGGGTCATCACATGGGCGAATGAACGACTCCAGCCCGTCAGCATGTCCGCCTGCGTCGTCAGCTCTAAAATAGAGCTCGAATCTGCTCGTAGCTCTTCGTAGCCACAGGCCCAGGCCACGTACGGGCGTCTCCTGCCCGGGCGACGCAGGAATGAGGAGGCCCACCGGTCTCCTCCCCTCCAGTTCTGCCCTCCTCTCACTCTGCAGATGTCACCTTTGAAGGCACATCCTCCCGGCCGAGTCTGTCCTCCCTCCCGTTCGTCCTGCCCCCGTCTCCACCATAGCACTGATGGCTGTGTGTTCATGTACCTCCCTGGTCTCCTTCCTGCTACACTCTGAGCCCCTTGAGGCGGGGCCGCATCTCTTTACTGGTGCCCACTGGTTCGGGGCACACTGCCCTGGACGCGGGCGGGCGCAGCCATTGAGTGAGCCGTCCGTGAGCCAGTGTAATTGACACCGGCACCCCTAACAGCCTGGGCCCGGAATCCGTAAATCCATGGCTTTCGGCAATGAAGGTACTTTCTCATTCACGCCACAGCCCGTTGCGGATTGGGTGGCTCTGGTGGCCTGTCTTCCTTCAGTGGTTCTGCCACCTCCATATGTGGCCAGAGGTGTGGAAGAGAGGGCAGGGCAGGCCGCAGGGCAGGCTCCTTGTCGTGGCCGGGCCTGGACGTGGCTCCCATCCCACTGTAGGAGTGCCAGGAGGTCTTGTCTCCCTTTGCACCCAGTCTCTTCAGAATTGAGCACAGGAGAGACTCTCGTAGCCAGAGGGCCTTAACGTCGGGCTCCTTGGGAGTCTAGTCAGTGTTCCAGAATTCTCTAGCCAGTGATGCATTGTCAGATCATCTGACTCTGAAGCAGCCATCTCTGGACAGGGCCTGAGCTGCTTGCTGCTCCTGATGAAGTGAACCCTCTGTTTATTTTAGAAAACACTGTGATAGTCTTAGATGAAAATAAAAACCCTGGAAATGCAAAGTCACCCGCCCCCCGCCACAGCTCACGCCGAGGGTGGCTCCCGGGGAAGCTTCCCGGGCGGGGGAGGCGGGATGTGGCTGAGAGGAACAACCCAGGGAAGCATTTGTTCTAGAAACTGTAGCTCATCAACTTGTCCAGAACATCCCATCGTTGTCAAAACAGCTGCTCTTAATTTAATGGCGTCTTTATCTGCTTGATGCTCAAAATAAAACTAACCTTTTCCGGAGGGGAAAAACGACTCCCGTTAAAACAGTCCCGAGTGCTCTTCTGCCCAGAGAGGACTAAGCCCCGCACTCCCGGTTATTAGTTCTAGGCCGTACCTGACGGTAACATTACACCGGGCACGCTGCACAAAACGGCAGCGGGGCCCCGGGCGGCAGGGACTCGTAAGTGGCCGCCAGAGGAGTCTGGCCTCCTCCGTGAGCCGAGTCCATCCAGGCCCATCACGTCTCATGCCGCGTTTTGGCTGCGGCCCCAGGACCCCGATCAGAAAACTCACAAACACTCCCTGGCCCTTTAAGCGCTGGACCCCACCCAGTGGGGCAGGCCCTCCATGGATCCCAGCCTCCTCCTGGCAGCCCCATGTGACAAATGGGGTCTCAGAAGATCCAACTCCTTGTCTTCCTTCCCTTAGCACGCTATCTCTGCTCTCCACCCCCTGCCCAGAGGGACTTGGGCCCAGGGAGCTGCCTTGCAGGCCAGCCTTCCTCACTCCTCCCACTCCCCTCATCAGGGGTCCTTGTCATCTCTCGTCTGGACTTGACAACAGCCTTCAAACCGTTCTCCTTGGCGGCCTGCCTCGCCTCCCCTAAAGCACCCTCACATTTGTTTATTGTTGCAACAAATATTTGTGGGGCGTCTTGTGAGCTCCAGGCACTGTGTTAGGCTCTGGTGGTTCAGGGCTGAACAAGACAGAGGGCCCTGCCCTCCTGGGACTCACCACTGAGTAGCGGAGGCACACGATGAACCAGTGCGATCGATCCTTCCAGGCAGCGGCAGGGGCTGTGCAGCGCCTGGGCCCCCTCAGCCGGGTGTCCATGGGCCGCTTGGAGGCCTGAGTAGCAAGGCCTTCTAGGCCAAGGGAACAGCCCGATGCCACCAGGAGACAGCGTGCAGGACACGGGAAGAAAGTCGGGTGGCTGACGCATTGACGGTGTTGGGGTGCGTGTTAAGGATGGGGACGGGGTGACGTGAGGTGAGGCTGGCAGGGTGCACTGGGGCCCCATCGTGAAGGGCCACTGCGAACCGTGCGAGGGTCCAGGCGTGCGTGCTGGGAGCGGGGCAGAGTTCGTGGGAACCACTGGAGAATTCTAAGCCTGCGGTTTAGAGGGCCCGTAGAATTTTCTTCTATAAATTCAAGAATGTTCTGGATCGAGGGCGGCTCTCCTTGCTTGAGGGTAAAGACCTAGGGCCCTGCTCAGCCGCCTGCCAGTTCCGAGCCCCAGCGCACGTTCCTGAGCCTGCCCGAGCCTCGGTTTCCAGCCCCAGACGTGTTGTGAGGACGCGGGGCGTGGAAGGCCCTGAGCGCAGAGCGGGAACGACGAAGACCCCACAGGGATCGCTGCTCACTCTGAACGGCTCGGCTGGCAGGTGCAGACTGCTGGCCTGTGGGTTTTCTCAGGAGCCGGCTGGGGCTTCCAGGGACCGGCTAGCCGAGGGGTCAGTGCGTGGGAGGGACCGGGTAACTTCCTGCCACGTCGTTGTTGGCCCCGGGACCTGGGTGAGAAGAGGCACTGACCAAGAGGAAGCGGGCGAGTGCGACGCATGGGTGGGATCCTCTGACCTTCCTTTTGGGAGTCCTCGCCTTCCGAGGACCCTGTCCCCAGCCCAGCCCCACAAGTCCTTTCCTGTCCTGCAGCAGGGCCTCTCCAGCGGTCCTGGAGGGGTTTGTGCAGATTAAAAACCCGGCTTAATTAGCTCAATTCTGCACTGACCTGGCGTATTAACCACCTTCCCAGGGAGGAGCATCTAATCGCTCAGTGATGGGTTGAAACTCGGAGGCCACGGAGCAGAGCCTGCCATTCGGGCCGGGGGGTGGACCCCGGTGGGCTCCCACTTGGGCCAAGGACCTGCAGCTCTCCTGGCCGATGCCACTGCTCTTCCCACTCGGTGCACCCGCCGCCAGGCTGTAGGCGACTTCCGCCCTGGGGCAGAGTGGTCTGGCGGTGAATTGGAGTGGCCAGTGGCCGTGTTCGGTGGCGGTCACCCCTCTGGAGGCAGGTCCTCTCAAGCCAGCTCATCGGGGTGGCTCAGGGCTGGATGGCCTTGCCACTCCTGTACCTTCCTCCCCGCTGGTGCTCAGGGGAGGGTTGCCATGAAATTTGAATTTCAGATAAACAATGAATAATTTCTTAGTTTCAGTGTGTCCCAAACATTGCTGAAAGGTTTTATTGTGTGGTGCAGACTTGAATACTAAAAAATTATTGAATTATGAATTATTGAATATTGAGTTATGAAAACTGAAAAATGATTCATTGCTTATCTGAAATTCAGATTTCACTGGGCATCCTGAATTTTTATTTGCTAAATCTGGCAATACTTAAGAAAGAATCTCCCAGCCAAGCTGGGGTCCTCGGCAGGGCCTGTGGGGACCCTCGTCAGAGGCCAGGGCGCGTAGTGGGCAGGTTCTCAGGTACCCCTGAGCGGCCTCGTTTGACAGACTTGCTGAGCCCTGCCTGGGGTGGCCCCTGTGCCGGCATCAGGGGTAGGGAAGGCGAGGGCCCCACTCTATCTGTGGGACCTCGTGGGTGAGCCACCAGCTCCTCTCTAGGCCGCGATTTCTTCATTTGTCATGGGAGATTAGTCCGAGTGAGCTTCTGTCCTGGAGAGGACAAATGACCCTGTCTGTTCCTCTACTGCCCTCTCCCCACTGTCCCCTCGTTCCCCTTCTTGGCTTTCAGTCCTGGAGTATCACTTCCTGAGCGAAGGCCTCGATAACAAGGAAACCCTGCCCCCCGCGCTGGCCAGGGTTCCTGTCTTATAAACCAGGGGCCCTCCAGTGCAGACTTGAATGAGTGAGACAGGCTACCCTATCCCTGGGCCCAGGGCAGCGTGAAAATAGGGGCCCCTTGTTCCAAATCATTAAGAATTTCAGGACAGGGGCAGGAGATCATCAGTCACACAGGTCAGGTGCGAGTTCCCACCCTGTGTGACTGCACAGGGCACAAGCCTGGGAAGCTGGCCCTGCCTGCGAGGGCAAAGGAGACATGGGGGTAGGGGTGAGCAGGAGGGGCAGAGCCCACGCAGACCTGCAGCCCTGCGCTTGCCTGGGGGGCCACACTGCATCGCCCCACCCTGCCCCCCATGATCCCGTGGGTAGGACCATGCTGCTGGGTCTCCCAGTTTTTCATGAAAGGTGATATTTTTGTTTGTTTATTACTACAGTCTTAAATAGTGGAAAATTTATATTTTGGAAGATTCCTGAGGAGGCAAAATCAAGCACCGTCTCTAGAGGGTGGCGTTTAGGGACATTAATACTTATACACTGACTGGGACGGTCACTTTATTTGTGTCTCCCCGCTGGCCCGGGACCTCCACCAGGGTCACAGCGGCAATCACTCGGGTTCCTTGTTCTGTCCTTGGTCCCCAGCAACAACCACGTTTGGCACATTGTAGGTGCTCACAAAATAAGCCTCAGTTGCCAAGACTTCATGGGAACACGCTGTAGGTTGTTTTATGAACATGCTTTCCGCACGTCGTGACGTCACGAGCATCTTCCCTGTTATTGAATGTGGCCGCACGTGTCAAGCACATGGCAAACGCCTCGTAAACGTTAGCGGTCCAGGCGGCGGTGACGCATCCATCGCATGTTCTGGGGGGCACTTTCGGATAGGTGAGGAAAGCATCCTCGACGCACCGCCTGTCTGTCTTCTCAGGATGCCAAGTTCGTGGAGGAACGAAGGAAGCAGCTCCAGGACTACCTGCGCAACGTCATGAACAAGGTCATCCAGATGGTCCCCGAGTTTGCCGCCAGCCCCAAGAAAGAGACCCTCGTCCAGCTGATGCCCTTCTTCGTGTAAGTACGATCCACGGATCGGGCCCCACCCGGCACGTCCTTCTCTCTCCCTTCCGTGGTTGGGCAGTGAAGTGTGTCCGTGTCCTGGACACCCTGGGACCCAAGTGTGACCCAGGAGCTGCGGGAGGTGCCAACAGAGGGACGTGGGCCATGGCGCTTTGGACCCTGAGGGGCTCGTGAAAGAGCGAGTGTGCCAGTGAGCACTGCTGATTTGAGGTTTGCAGGTAAGTGTAGGCTTGGGTTTTACACTTTCGTACATCTTCATCTAAGAAAAGATTCATTTTCTGTGCAGCTCACAGGTATTCTGGAGCTAAAATGCTCTCTCAGTGTCTTCAACTTGGTTAGTGAACCAAGGAAAAGTTTTTACAGACTCCCGCCGGTACTGACTTAAATGATTTTCATGTTAATGTTACTTATGTATGAACGAACTTAAACCGGGGTATGAATTCCTTGTTCTTACATCTCTTATAAAAGTGAAAAATCTAAAGGAGTTTATATGTTAGGCACATACAAAGTCGTTACAATTCAGAGTTATTGATTGATGCGCTGGATGCTGCCATTTTTCTGAGAGCAAATCCTTGCTCATGACGGTGTGTGACAGGGTCTTCTGTGTTTGTCCCATGCCACGCCAGTGTGTCTGTCTGCTGACTCCATTCTCCCCAGCTTTTCTCGGGTCACATTGGCTGGAAACATCTGTTTGTGCAGCACCTTGGGGCAGGTGTCTGTCACTTGATGTCACCACCTGGTCACCGATGCGTTCCCTCTGTTCTAATGAGTCTTTTATCAGCCTGAGACAGTTACATCCTTGGAATTTTGAGAACTGGAATGCTGAAGAGGTGCTTGGTGTTTATAGAGTCTTTGGATGCTTTAGAGAATAATTCTATTATTTCCGAAACATTACCATCATAGTGGGAACACCAGATGGAAAAGTCCACGCAGCAGACTGGTGGCTTCCCCGAAGTGGGATGGGGACTTGTCGTTAAGAAGCGCTCGTCTGGTCTGTGTGACGTGCTGGGATGAAGTAAGAATTTCCTTTCCCTGCAGCTCTTTAAAACGGTTCCCTGTGGGTCTGGGGACCCGTCTCATTCTAACGGTGACGCTCTCACTCAAAATGGGGGGCTCATTTCTGCTTCTGAATGTGGGGTCGAGCCTTTGGCGTCACACTTCCCGGCATTTCCGGGTCGAACTTCCAAGCCGACACTCAAGGGCAGGACTGCCCCTCTGGCCTCCTAGGCCCTTTGAAATTGTAGCCAACCTGATTGCTTGTGTTTTTCTAATTGTTTTAAGACTTTTGTGAGACGATAAAAGTACATTGTGCTGCCTGTGATAAAAGACACCTTTTCTTCCAAATAGCACATACCATTTTACTTTTTCCGGCAATTTGTGATGCCAGGGCCCAGACCTCACAGTTTCAGAAGTGCCATGCTAGATGACACGAGTTCGCTTTCTTCCTTTAAATGCAGCCCCCTGGCCCTTGGCGCAAACTGAGTCACGTGCATTTGGGCTAAATTCCCTGATGAAAACGGCCCTAGAGGGTTGGTCCTACGGCCTGGCGCCGAGAAAGGCTGCCTGCCACGCGTTAGAGCCGGAGAAGACAGTGCCCCACACAGGCCAGCTGGTGGCCGGGCATCGCTGTTCTCGTGATTACCAAACGTGAGCCCGCGGAATCGTGAAAACCGTCAGTGAGGGCGCCTCGGTGCGTAGGGCACCTCAGCCGCGCTGGCCACCGTCCAGCAGAGCTGAGAGAGGAACCCTTTGCGCCTAATTCGCACAGAGAACATAAGGTTCAATTTCATGGGCTTTAAGCAACACAAAGAATTTCGGTAGGAGACTGTGGCAGATGACACCAGATTTCCGATGGAACCTTCGTCTGGCCCCCAGCTGAATTAAACTGCTTTTCTCCGTTGGCTCTCCTCGCAGTTCCGAATTAAGCTGCCCTCCTCGCCTTGTCTTTTTGAGCGAGATGGGGTACAGGTTGAAATTTGTGGATCGTATTCATTTGAGGGTAATGGAAGATGAGCTGGCAAATCTCCACGAGGTAATTTCCTGTCTATATGTCCAAGAAAACAGAAAGACTGGTTGGTGCCTCGGCTCAGGAGCTCACCAAAAGAGATTTCTAGTTTAAAAAAAAAAAAAAATCTCTTGGCTAGGGAAATAAACCCCAAAACGCATAATTTAAAAAAAAAATCTTGACAGATTTCCTCGGCTCTTTCGAAAGCTGATTCAAGGCCCTAACGGTCCATGACGTGAGCTGCGGAACACACGGACTTGTTCGCTAGGCCGGTGCCGCCGTGCCCATCGCCCCCCGTTTTGTGAGCACTGATTATAGTCCTGGCCTAACGTTTGACCTGCCGTATCTCCCCGAGAGCCTATTAGGTGGGCACCATGTCTCCATTTCATTCGGTGGAAACTCACAAAGTTACCAATGAAAGGGTAATTCCACAGATCCCAGCCAATAATGACAAGTGAGGCTCTGAGAGGTTCCCTGGCCGACCCCAGAGTTACCCACCAGCACACGGGGACCCTGGGCTGTTTGGCACCATGGCTCACTTTGGGGGGCATGGGCGACAAACACGACCTGTGGATTGAGCCTGACTCTCTGACCTGTTTTATTTGACCAGTCCAAGTGGGGTTTTGTTATTTTTCTTAAAATATCGCCAACATAAAAAAAAATTAGGCATGAGATTTTTAAAACTTAGATATCAAGCTTCTCTTGAAAAATGAGACTCAGTCACACCTTAATATGGACCGAACGTTTGTGTCCCGCCCCTCGCCCTGCAAAAAATATTCATATGTTGAAGTCCTACCCTCCAATATGCTGGTATCTGGGGCCTTTGGAGGGCGATTAGGTTTGGATGCAGTTACAGGGTGGGGCCCATGGTGACACTGGTACCCCATAAAGAGAGAGAGAGAGACCAGAGTGCCCTCTGCCTTGCGGGGACACAGTGGGAAGGCAGCCATCTAGAAGCCAGGAAGGGGGCTTTCACCTGGAACCGAATCTGCCAGCACCTTGACCTTGGACTCCCAGCCTCCAGAACTGTGAGGAATCAATGTCTATTGCTTAAGCCGCAAGTGCTATGATATTTTGTTAGGGCAGCCGGGACAGGCGACGACCCACTTCCGTTCCCGCCCCACCGCACCTGGCCACAGGGGACAGCTGAAAGCGCTGCCCTGTCCCCATGGAACCCCCTACTCCGTCGTCTCCAGGACACTGAGCTGAGCCTTCTCTGCCATCTGTGTTGGTATTTGGCTGTTCTTCTCATATACTCAGGTGATGCCATACATTTGCATTACCTGCTGGGCCCCTGTGGACGCCTGACTTTGCAGTCCTGCCCCTGACCCACTGCTCTGCTGGCCTCTCCGTACAGACTTCGGGCGTGAGGACCAGACGCTGCGTGTACCCATGATGCGTCTGGCTCGCCCTCTGTGCTCCCACGTGTGTTCCGTGAGCCAGCCCCCTGCCAAGCTCCAGTAAAGGCGGTCCCATTCCATCTTGGGGTGTGAGAGGAAAGATGAGCAGGGGAAAAATAGGTAGCAGGTAGAATTTGCTCATGTTTTCTTTTCCTCCCCGCCCTCCGCTATAAATATTCCTTAAAACTTTCAGGCTCGTGCAGCCTAGAGCCCAGTATTAGATGAGTCCTGCTTGCACACACACTTTTCCATTTTTTTTTTTCTTTTTACCGTGTCAGTATTTCACTGTGTTCTGCAAGGGGCATCATGACTTGCAAGTACTCCGCCATCTGTACAAATCTGAGAGTTGAAGAATCAGCAGGTTGAATTTCTTCTCCAAATCTCTCTGCGCGCCCGCTGCCTCCCTTGCTAACGCCAGCAGCAGTCTGAATTAGAAAGTAGGGCAGTAGGAAGTGGGCCATTTCTTTTCCATTTTGAACTCTGTTTATCAGTCTGGCTCAGGTGGGAACCAGGGCCCGCCCACCGAAGTGGCGAGCAGATGGCCGTCTCCCCAAACCCGCTCCTGTTCGGAGCACCAAATTCTTCGCATCGCCCTGCCTTTTCAGGGGAAGGTGTCCCCCGAGACATGACACGTGGCAGACGTTAGCAGATACTGGTGGAAATATCGGATGCGCTTTGGAAAGCACGTTAATGAAGGGAGGCCTGGATTCCAAGAATTCATTCTGCGGAACTGGCCCGCAGATCAGCGCAGGCTTAAGTGATCTGCTGTGCTGTCGATTTAGCGCGTTATTAGAATGTTTTTGTTTCGTTTTGTTTCGTTCGTTTTTCACAGAATAGTTTGTCCTTGGGAAATGTATCATGGTCTGCTGGTCCTTGAGGGCAGAGAAGTTACGGGGGTGGAAACCAAAGTGACGCAGGTCACAGTGTAAATTCCTAACTGGATTTTCAGAAAATTCGGTCGACGTTTGCCCCACTCCCCACAACCATCTGCTGCCACATTCGCTCTTAAAGCTAAATATGTTTTTTGTTGAAATGCGAACTGCCAGGTTCTCCCAGTGAGCAGGGGTTTAGCTCAGGGATGAAGTGTTCCAACCTGTGCACCACCAGGGGTCACTTGAACCTAAGTTGACACCATTTGCTTTGCAAGTCACTGCCGGCGGGGATTTCGGGGTTCCTTCCCAGGAACCTTTAACTCACATCGCTCTTGTGGACCGGCCAAAATTCCCGCCGCCAGAAAGGGTGCAGACCTCAGGCAAGGTCTGAGATGTGTGGCGAGACTGGCAGGCTGGTTAGGTGCGGACAGCGTTTTAAAATAAAATGTTTTAAAAAGCAGAAATACAAATATAATTAAATATAAAATAATTTCGTAAATGTGTGTGGTGATGGATGTTAACCAGACTTATTGTGATCATTTTGCAACATACACAAACATCAAATCACTGTGTTTTACACTTGAAACTAATGTAGTGTTATATATCAATTACATCTCAATTTTAAAAACTTTTTTTTTTTCTGATAGGTGGAATTGTGGGTTATCTCTCGCCTGTTTCCAGTTTTAAAATTTTTCTCATAACATGCATCACTTTTTGAATAAGAAAAGATAGTAAAAGTTAACTTTACCAAAAAAAAAAAAAAAAAACAGAGAAACAGGCTATATTTCATATACCTTGCAGTGGTAGTGATAACTCGGTGTTATATGGATCTGAAAAGCACGGAAAATAAGAACCCGCAACTGTGGATGACTTTGGACGGGATACATATGCCTGGCACCTTTCCAGCCTCTCCCGCTTACATGTCCCCTCCGCTCGCTTCCCCGAGTTGCGTCAGCTACCTGACTCTCGAAGGCAAACGAGTTTGAGACCCCTGGTAGCTAAATGGAAAGCGTGGGGGTTTTGTAGTCAGCGATAGTGCCCGGCTCTGCCACTAAGCCGCGGGGGGAGGGGGGACGCGATCTTGGGCAAGGATCACCTTGAGTCTGAGTTTCCTTCTGTGTTAAATAAGAATTTCCGTCCACAGACATCTGTCAGGGTAATTGTCACAACATGAATTATTCTGAAAGTAAGGCTTCCCACGCTCGCCCCCTGCCCCCCACCCGCCACGCCTTCCCCTGCTGGGTCTCGTCCAGCAGGGCAGTGAGCCCCCTAGCGGCCAGGCCTCCCTAGAAAGTCGTTACCCAGAGGCACCCCTCCCCCCAGGGGACGCTGCTGTGTCTCCTGGAGAGATGACATGTAAAATGCCACTTAATCACCTCCAGCAGCAGGCCTGGCTATTTTTGGGGCTGCTGTTAGGGGACGTGGTAAAGGTTCCGGTCCCCAGGGTGCTGACCTTCCAATCCGCAGGGCTACCCCATAGGAGGTCACCACGAATAGGTCCTTTTGAAAGTGATGAGGACAACAGCTAGTCTTCTCTGGTATTCATATGGCCTCCCTGCCCCCTAGGCAGCCCACCAATCACAGTAATTAGGTTCCGTTACTGCCATTTATGTCCCTCTGATGACGCGGGAGAGATCACTTACTTCCACAGAGAGGAGGGGGGAGAGGAGGGGGGGAAGGAGGGAGAAGACGATGGCATGGCTTTTACTATTTCCAGAAAAAGGGGGAGAATGTGGGACATCTCCAGGACAAAAACTCTGCAGACTGGGCACAGACCACATATAAGGCCTTGGAGGCCATAACTATGACTTTGAGATTCATTCTAACTGGGTTAGGAAGCCACCCAAGGGTTTGGGGCAGGGTGTGACGTGACCTGATTTATGTTTTTAAAACCGCACTCTGGATGTGGCATAGTGAATGGAATTGGAGGTGGCGGGTCACAAGGCTTTATAGGGTCCGGGCAGAGGAGTTTGTGACTTGGCTAAGGCGACAAGACAGGCAGTGTGACGAGTGAGTAGACCGGATGTACTTGAGGACAGGCTGGCAGGTGTGAGAGAAGAGAACCTTTGTGACATGCCCAGCACACTGCGAGACCAGGCAGATGTGGAGATGCCCCAGGTTGCTCGGTACAGACCACCTCTGTATTCAAGTCAGTGCACGTTTATCAAGCGCCTACTCTCCACCGACTAGCTGTGTGGCCTCGAGCAAGTCATTTAAGCTCTCCAGGGCCTCGGTGTCTTCATCTGTACAACGGAGATATTCCTAGCATCCACCTGATGAGGTGGCAGTGAGGGTTACACGAGCACATGTATGTCAAGCGTTGAGAGCAGCACCTTGCACATAGTAAGCGCTGTATGCGTGTAACTATTTTTACCAGCAGAAAGAGAGCACGGGGGAAGGAGAGTCTGGGGAGCAGACGTTTTGGAGGAAGTGATAAACTTATGGTATTAAAAAAACACCAAAGCACTACAGAAAGATATAAGACGAAATAACATCACACCCCCCTCTACTGTGCATCATGTGCTCACCCCTACCCTGTGATCACTGTCAGGTTTCTTATGTAACTGCGGAAACTGTCAATACTTAGGTAAGTGGCTTAGGTAAGCCAAAGCCACCCTTTGCACTGTGTTCTGTAGTCTGCCCTCTGACTTCAATGAAGCTGGCTCACTCTTTTTGAAAACTGCATAGTATCCACTGCGATGGCTGTTTCGTAACTTATCTCACCATTGCTCTATTTGAACTTTTAAGACGTTTTCAGATTTTTCTCCGTCAAACAGTGTCATCCAGAACATTTCGATAGACTTTTCAGCAGGTAGGTCCGTAGGACTGATTTTTAGGAGTGATGCTGTTTAGATGCGTTTAAAATTTTTTCAGATATCACAAACCCTTACACCACTTTGATATGCAGAATTCTGATAGGCATAAGCGGGGAGATGTTCTTTGTAGATGTGCAGAACAGCTGCCAAGTTAGGGAGCCCCGAGTTGTCCACTGTGGCAAGAGAACGGTACTTGCCCCTGTGGTCAGGATGCTCTGGAAAATGAGGCCGAGACCTGGGGGCGGAAGGTCCCAAGGGAGTTTCCATTTTGGGAGCCCTTGCGGGCCTTTGAGCTCGGGTCTGTGCTTTAGGGGATCACGCTGGCAGCTGGGGGAGAAGGGAATGGACTCCTTGCTCTACTCCTTGCTCATGGGAGCCCAGAGAAAAGGTGGAGGAGGGGCTGAATCAGATGATGCCACGTTTTTGAGGCCAGACACCTGAGTGAGTGGAGGCCAAATGGGACAGAGGGGGAACTGGTTTGGGAAAGGTGAGATGAAAAGAGGTGTTGGGTGTAGAAACCGGTCTCCGTGAGGTCCTGAGGGCAGGTCGGGAGCCTGGCAAAAGAGAGATGAGAGCATCTACCGTGACTGCGTACTCTGAGCTCAGCATCGGGTAGGACTTCCTTCCTGGGTTTCTCTGCAAACTTACATTTCCAACTCTCAAGAAAAATCAGGCAAGAAATCAGGAAAAAGTAGTATAATTCTCCTGTGAAAATTAAAGCGCAACGATCAACGTTCCTGGTTTGCAGGGATCCAGGCCGAGGAGGCAAAAGCAGGAGCAGGAAGAGCTGACACGCACAGGGAGAGGTCAAGGTCGCCGTTTCCAGGAACCAGAACAGGAGCTCGTGGGAGAGAAATGGCCACGATCTAGTCAGTCTTGCTTTTAGCTGATGCCATGACATAAGTGTTCATGGCTCTACATGCTGCAAACAATGAGTCATTCTCGCAAATAAAATAAATACTAATAAGTTTATGTGCGTGGTATACTTGATATGAGTGACAGTCCAAGAAATAACAAGTTTTGGAAGCACAGCAAGTCCTTATATCCGTGATTTCCACACGCGATCCTGTGCGATGCTGTCAGCCTTGGTGAGAGACTCACGTGGTGCATTATTATTCCAGCAACAGTGTTCGCTGGTATTTTCCAGTATTTGAATATTTGCTCTGAGCTATGATTCCTTGTAAATACTACCAAACTAGGTATTTCTTATTTATTAGGCAAATCATTTTAGACTTCCAGAATGATGAATAAATAGTATGAAGAATGTGGGGAATATTTTAAGACTATGTTATGATGTGGGGAATTCCTGCGACCGCTCGGGAATTCTGACTTGTTGCCCTCAAACCCCAAGAGTGTCATCTTTTTCGGGAACTTGAAAAATTCCCGAAAAAAAATTGTACCCAAGGAGTGGGTACAATTTCCAGCTACAAACCTGGGGATGGTGATCACGGAGTGGGGGATGATCATCGCGGAGGTGGGGAAGGGGGGCCCAAGGAAATGGGGGCGAGTCAGATGAGAGGACAGCCAAGGATGGAAGCCGGAGACAGGGCGGCCGCGTGGAGCCAGCCGCAGAGGGAGAGGGAAGAGGAGACGGGGAGGAAGCTGGGTCAGGGCTGTGAGGGGAAAGCGTGTTTTCCAAAGAAGCCTCCCTCTGCGTGAGCTGCGGAATTAGCACCTAGTCTCAGAGCATCAAGAATAGCAAGCTGTCCTCCTCCTTTGCTGCCAAGTTGGCTCAGGACCCATGGAGCAGGTGGCACAGCACAACTGTGGTGGCATCCCTGTCACCCTCGTCACAGGGAAACAAGTCATCGAGGGCAGCAGAGGGGAAGCTGTGCCTTCGCAAGCCCCAGCCCTCCTGTCACACCTCCTGGTGAGGACGGGTTCAGTGCCACCTCCCCGCTTAGAAATGCCACCGCCTCTGGCGGGCAGGCCTCTCTGCAGCCAACAGGGTGCTTTATTCCGATGCACAGAGGGCTTTGTGTAGTTCAAAGCTTCCGCCTGGAAATTCACTTCAGTGACTGGCTGGGGAACTGTGGCCCCGCGGGGTCCTGGCATAACCCAGATCAGATAGAGGCCATTTGGGCTTGAAGAATCTTAGAAGCTTTTCTGATGTGTTGGTGCTTCATTTGGACACAATAAGGGCAAAGCACTGATGTCCCACCCCCAGCTCAGAGGGGACCACGAACAGACTTATATAAATGAGAGAAGAAACCTTTTTTCCCATTGCAGACTTTCGTCACTGTTTCTTGGTTCCACTTCTTATCCCCAGCGTCGTTAAGCGTGTCTGTTATTTGGGGGAGGAGCCAGCTCGCCACCAGGACTGACACCCCTAATGGGGACAGATGTGCCCAGCGGGAGGGCCCCTACTACCTTGCTTCTGTGATCTTTGAGCATCTTATCGATGCTTGACACCTTCCCAGCATCTCGGATCGACATAGCAGACAAACACCCCAAGTTTGCCCCTATCAGTGGGGGACCGTGGCAAACCCAGGTGTCTGTAGGGTACAGGGAAGTCATTTAAGTGAATAAAGCCTAATGGGGTGACAATGAAGAGGGTGAGGAGTGGAGCTCACAGACTCGTCTAGGAGGGTTGGCCAACACTTACCCCAGGCGGTCACTGCTCTGTGGGACCACAGGTTGCCAGATCTTTAAATTTCCCAAGAGATGGCAGAAACGCATATTTAGATATAAAATCTGATTCTTAAATTAGTTGGAAACTAATTTGTGGGCCAAACAAAATATCCGTGAGCCACTGGATATCCAAAGCCTTCTAGGGTGCAAAGGGGCCGCACTAGAGGGAGCCGTTTAAGACATGAAGAAATGCACGGTGGAAGCAGGCAGCGACCCACTCAGTCCCAGGGGATGGTGACAACAAGGTATTAATCAGGGTGCCCCTGATACCAGGCCCTCAAGACAGAGCAGCCCCGGCCCTTCTGACTGCAGTCCCTGTATCGTTTGGGCCTGGTGGGTGACGGGTCCATTGGAACAGTCCCCTGGCAGGAGACTGCTGCTCCACGTCCAAGTGCAGCCTGTCACCTGCCCTGTCCTGTGTGGCAGGCGCTGTATTCCCGGGGTCCCTTGACCAGCACACGCTCGGCTCCTCAGTGGCAGTTCTGTTTCCGGTCTCTGCGTGGCCATAGGCCTTGCTTGTTTGGCTGTAAGGACAAACACAGCCGGTGATGACATAGCTTCCTCCTCCGCTCACCGAGGAACGGGGTTCCTGGAGGGCGGGCATGTCTGTTCCAGGGAGCTGGTCACAAGTTAGTAGGGTCGAAAAGGCGGTCTGGTGTTCTCGCCTGTCAAGGTCAAGACTCCATTCTGCTCATGGGTACAATTTACCCGAAAGGGTTTGCGCGGGACTTTTCATTCTGATTTTGTTGGGGTTCCTACCTTCTCGCACGTGCTGCCCTGCCTGACTAAGCCCGCTGGGTTTCTTCGTGCCTCACACCCCATGGTTCTCAGCTGGAGGCAGTGTTGCCTTGCCCCCAACTCCAGGCCTGGCAATGAACGGAGACATTTTTGGTTGTCACAGCTGGTGGGAGTGGGGTGGGGGCGCTACTAGAATCCAGCGAGTAGAGTCCAGGATGCTACTACACATGTCACAAGGTGCAGGACAACCTTGCACACCAGAGAACATCCGACCGAAGGTCAGCCGGCCACGGTCAAGAAGCCCCGATCCAACCTGAGAAGCTGGTCTGTCACTGGGTCGTGGATGACCAGCTGCAACCCCCGTGGCTCTGTGGCCAAGAACAAGATAGAAGCAACCAGGTGTCAGGCCAGGAGCTTTTCTTACACTTAAGTCCTCACTTCTACCCTTGAGGTTTTCAGAAAAGGGAACTGAGTCCCGACAGTGAGGTGGCCCAGCCGTAGTCTCGCAGCTGGGATGTGGGGTGTGCCCACTGAGTCCGCGTGGCTCCGCAGCCTCTGCTCTGTGCCCAGGACATCAAAACAAGCACCCCTAAACGTCTTCCCGATTGCCTGCTTCCAAGGCCTGGAGCTTCACAGTGGGTCCTCCACGCCCCTAGGACAGGAGGCCTGTGCTTCGTCACACTCGCCTTGGGCCACACCACCTCTGCTCTGCAGGGTCTCTGGCATGGGCCGTGGCCCTTGGTTTTACCAGGTCCCTGCTGTGGTGCCTGGTGGGGCACACGCCAGTCAGGCCGGAGCTGCTTGGTGCTGTCCGAGGTGCCGCCCGTCTCCACCTCTTCGGCATTAACTCCCAGAGCAAACGTTGCACAGAAAGGCCCGGAAGTGCACTGGGGAGGCTCTGACCCAGCTGAGAGAAGTGGTCTGAGACACCCCCGCACCCACACCTCACCCCCTCTTCCTAACTGATTCGCTCTGAGCCGCTGGCCCTTCTTGTTCATGAATCGAAAATGCCCGGGAAGTTTTAACTGCGCCGGAAAAGAGAACCCAAGCTCTGCCTGCTCCTCTGAGCACACAGCTGCTGGCTTGGCCTGCGTCACTCAGAAGACCAAGCAGGTCACGGACCGCTGAGTAGGAACAGGGTTCCTTGTTATTTTTCCCCTTCACACGTGAGAACTTGCTGTGACAGAGTTGTGGATGTTTTTCTCACCAGCTTGTCCTGGGAAGGCAGGTTGAGAAATTAGTAGTGCAGTGGAAACACGCTGTTCTGTCAGGGTTTGGGATATGCCTTGCTTTATGACTCACATGAAAGGGACAAACAGAATGGCATCGTCACCAAGACAAAGGGCCTCAGGCAGGCAGGCCTGGCTTCACTTGAGGCCGTGCATTTATTAGCTTGGCGGACTTGGGTTAGACCTTTTGCGGACTTTGTGCCTCGATTTCTCCATCTGTACAATGGGACTGATACTGGCCCTACCACAGAAGGCAGATTCGATATTTAACAAGCATTGCAGAGCACTTCTCACCAGGCACATAGCCAGCACTTACTAGTTTAGCTGTGGCTGCAGTGATAACTGTGGTTGCTTCTCTCGTTAGTCGGAGTGGACACAGATCACTCCTGGGCCCCTTAGAAGCAGGGCAGACCTTAGACCTGTGGGGTTTGCGAAGCAGCACACAGCAAGCGCACTCGCTGAGGATATTTGGGAGACAGTGTAGATTTCTCCATGACTCTCCCCAACATGGCCACTCCTTTTCTTTTCAAATACCGGTCAAGTTGACCTGTGAGGCTGAGGCTCTGTGACCTTGTTAGCATCAAGATGGTAACTCCCTGGCCAAGCCCTAAATTGCTGAGCCCAGAGACCAGGCTGTGTTCCCCCCAAATAGCAGAACTTCGTTTCATCCCAGTAAGCTGCTTGGTGTGATGGATATAGTAAGATTCCATTATAACAGATTTCATTATAACCAAAGCTCTGTTATTAATTTCTGATAGGATTCAAAAGCAGTTTGGTACCTAGCTGACTCCTCTGAGTCAGACAGACCTGGGTTCTGCTACCTAGCAGCCCTGTGACCTTGACCCCTCTGTGCCTCAATTTCCCTATCTGTAAAACAAGGCCAGTAGCACTGACCCTGTGGGCTTGTCAGGAGGATTAAATGAGACGTCGCCTCGTAGGAGCTTGTCCAGGGAGCTGCCGCCGCTGCAGACCCACACCTCTCATTTCTTTGTTCAGACTCTCACTTTGGTCTCAAAGCGATTTGAGTTGGCAGCTTAGATATTATTACAATCGCTTGCCCTACTTCATGTCTTTTATTTTTAAACATTGGAACATCTGAAAATTCAGTTTGGAGCAAGGGAAGCAGATTGGGTTATTTTTGGCACAAGAACCTCCATCCAATTTGGGGTTAGTAAAAAAAAAAGTAGTAATCAAAGTTCTCTATCAGGGAGGTGAGGCTGCAGCACACAAGCAGCTGGCTGCCCTTCGCAGACCAAATTATCTTATCCCACCAAAATATAATCAGACTGTGACAGCTTTTATCTCAGTGGGTCAACTTGACAGCATTCTGTGCATACCTGTGAGTGATAACTGAGAATGGTTACTTTATTGGGTTTTGTATCAGTTACCTATTGCCACAGTAATGCTGCGTGATAAACAGCCATTGTATGCTTAGGGGCGTACAGTAACGCTGACGTATTGCTCATGCACTGGGCGATAGGCTGGGAGCTTCAGCTGATCTGGGGAACAGGTGGCTGTCACCTGGTCCACGATGGCCTTGACTGGGAATGATGGGGCAACTGGGACCAGCAGGTTAGCCTGGGTACGCATGGCAGAGTGAGAACAAGGAGAGCCTGATCCTTGTAACGTGTTCTATATTCTAACTCTGTCACATTTGCCAACATCCCACAGGCCAAGGTGATTCCCAAGGTGGAGACTGGAGTCAGAGAGGGAGAGCAGGGCAGAGTCACTTGCAGGGGACAAGACACAGAGAGGGGTGAATAATTGGGGCCACTTTTGCAACCACCACAGATCAATAACTTGTTCGAGGTAGGGTGTGAAAGAGTGTGAGCAGGCGCGGGGCACAGCTCAGAAATTCCGAGGCACCTGACAGTTCAGCTAGTAACAAGATGGAGGGACGGCCAGCGATGAGAGCCCGGAGTGTCCGCAAATCAACAGTGAGGCTCCGAGGGGTCATTTCACTGTATTTTGAGAAGGGCCAAGTTAGGGCCTTTACCTTTTAAAAAACGTCTGGCATGCAGTGAAACTGACTTTTCTTTTTGGTGTTCGTTTCTCTGAATTTTAATACATGTTTAGATTTGAGTAACCACCACGGTCACAATCAGGATACAGCACAGTTCCGTCACCCCAAAAAGCTCTCTCGTGTTGTCCCTTTATGGTCACACACTCCCCCCAGCCTTAAGCCCTGGCAACTGCTGAACTATTGTCCATCACTATAGTTTTGTCTTTTCGAGAATGCCATCTACGTGGAATCACACAGGAAGTAACCTCTTGCTTCTTTCACTCGGCACAGTTCCTCTGAGAGTCACCCATGCTGTTGGGTGTGGGCAGTTAGCATCTTGTACTGGTGAGCGCTGTTCCATTATGTGGGTACCCCACGGTTTGTTTGTCCATTCATAGAAGACACTTGTGTTGTCTCCAGTTGACAAGTTTGAATAGAGCTAATACAAACATTCATGTGCAGCTTTTTGTGTGAACTAAAATTTTCATTTCTCGAGGGTAATTACCTAGAGTGGGATGCTGGGTCGTGTGGTACGTGTAAAACACTGCCCAGCGGTGTTCTGTGGTGGCTCTGCCATTGCACATTCGTGATCGATGTGTGAGACTTTCAGATGCTCTGCGCCCGTGTCAGCATTTGGCATTGTCCTTGTCTCAGCCATTCAGAAGGGTGTAGATCTCATCATGGTCTGCTTGGCATTTTCCTAATGGCTATTGATATTGATCATCTTTTCATGTGCTTACTTAGCAATATTCTCTTTGGGGAAGTGTCTGTTCAAGTCTCGTGCCCACTTTTTAAAAATTGGGTGGTTGGTTATTTTACTGTTGAGTTTCGATGGTTCTTTATATATTCTGTATACAAGTCCTTTGTCCGCTAGGTAATTGGCACATATTTTCCCCCAGTTTGTAGCTCGCCTTTTCATTTCTCTTATCGGTGTTTTTGCATAACAAAACTTTTTAATGATGAATTCAATTTCTCAGTTTGTTTGATTATGGATCATGCTTCTGGTTTCATGTCTAAGAGTTCTGCCTAAACCAAGGTTAGAAAGATGTTCTCTTAGGTTTTCTTCTAAAAATTTTGTAATTTCACATTTAGATCTCTGATTCATTTTGAGTTAACTTTTGGATAAGTTGAGAGGTTTGGGTCTAAGATGACGTAGTTCCCGTGACTGCACCCTGTCCAGGGTCGGTAAAGGGGGACAGAGAAAAAAGGCTGGAGCATCTATCCCGCCCTTTGGGAGCACAGCTCTTCTGAAGCAGATTTTCCTTTGTATTAGTTTCCTGTGGCCGCTGTAACAAATCACCACAAACTCAGTGGCTTATAAAACAACGTGAATGTATTCTCTCACAGTTTTGGAGGTCAGAAGTCCGAGATCAGTCTCGCTAGACTGAAGTCATGGGTCAGCGGGGCTGGTTCCATTCAGAGTCGCCAGGGTGCGAGCTGCTTCCTTGCATTCCCAGCTTCTAGAAGCCGCCCATGCAGGGCCCCTCCCTCCTCGCTTCACTCCAGCTTCCGCTTCCGTCCACCTCTCGAGACTCTGACCTCCTGCCTGTCCTAAGGACACTTGTGATCATGTCAGGCCCACCCAGATAATCCAGGATAATCTCATCTCAAATCCTTGAGTTAATCACATCTGCCAAATCCCTTTTGTCAAGTTTAGTAACAGGGATTGGGACATGGATGTCTTTGGGGAGCCATTATCCATCTTCTCACGCCCACCCTCAGAGTTTTAGGTGCTTGAGGATGCCGCAGAGAGAGGCATGAAGAAACAGAGGTGAGGGAGAGCAAGGACACATGGGAGGGCCCCCCTCTTTCTGAGTGTTAGTGTGCTGGAGGGCTCCCCGGGCCCACCCCCGTCCACACCCTGCCCACTTTCAGGCATCCAGGCTACAGGATCCTGGAGGAAAAAAAATAGCAAACCTTCCTCAGGTCTGCTGGTACATCTGCCCCAATCCACCTGCTATTATTTGCATTTTAGACGAGCTCCAGGTTTTAGAGCTGCAGTGGTAGAGTGAGTTTTCTCCATCTCCTGCATCGGAATCCCGTTTTCAGCGTCTTCCACCCCAAAGCTCATGGAATAGCTGCACAAAGAAGGGATATGCTGTGTAGATGTATATTATGTCAGAGAGTGACTGCTCAGTGGCAGGCTATGACTAGTAATTACGGCGGTCAGCATGAATTGAGCCCTTTCTGTCCACTAGAAATATCTTATTTAATTTTTACAAGTCTCCCTATAAGGGTAATTACCATGTCCAGGCCCGTTTTACAGACGAAAACACAGGCTCAGAGAGGCCACTGAACCTGCCAGAGGGCCCACACTTTGTGAGTGGGGGCGCCCTACGTGGCTCTGGGACCCAGGTCCAACCCCTCTGCCCTGCAGCGTTTAAATGCCCTCCCGCCAGGGACCGCCAGCCCGCTCTCCACCGCTGGATCTTGCTGCTGCATTCAGACCTCGGCTGCGGCTCGGTTTGCCTTCACCGAGTCTACCTTGAGCAACCCTGACACCCCATCACTGCCACCATCGGGGCGGGAGTTGTGGGCCACTTTCTTATTCCCACCCATCCTGGCAGCCGTGCTGCTGCCCTGGCCAGTGTAATGCCCAGAGGGCAGGGACGGTCCTTCCCCTCATGCCTCCTCTGAAGCACAGTGCTGAGGGGTGGCAGATCTCGGGGATATTTATTGTAATGAGCCAAAAGCTATTTTCCGTTGGCTTCCTGCAATAAGGAACTCCCCAGATCGGATGTTTGATCCATTTAAGGAGACTTGGCTTGTCTGATAGCTCGAGGAGGGCTCGTGTTTGCAACGCTACTTCTGTTTTCTTTTTTCCTTTTTAAAATTAGTATAGCAGAGATGGACCTCATCACCAGTTAGCTTAAATCCTACCGCTTGTCTCCTCCGATCCCTAAATCGAACCACCATTTCCGATTCGGCCACGTCCCTGGTGCTCCCGCTATGTCAGGCCTTGTGTTAAGCATTCTGCATGTAGGATCTCATTTCATCTGCAGTTCTAAGAGAGGTGGGACCTGGTGACTCCCAAGTCAGAGGTCTCGAATGATGGAGAGACTTGACCAAGATCTCACAGCTTGTAAGTTTCAGAGCTGGCATCTGAACTTGGGTCTGATTCCTAAACTTGTGCTGTCTGAAAGCAAAGTGTTGGGAGTATGAACTTTGGATCCTGCAGGTCTAAATTCTGACTGTCCAATCTCTAAAGGTCCTGGAAATGTGGCGTGTGTCATGAGAGACTCTGGTTTGCAAAATTTCAGAAACCTAACTTCGGATTAGCTTAAACTGGAAGGAAGTACTTATTAGTTCATGTAACCGTAAAGCCCAGGGGTAGGCCAGCTCCAGGAATGGCTGGATCCAGAGGTTCAACTAATGTCAACAAGACTCTGTTGGCTTCGTTTTCAAGCAGCTTTTCTCTGGTGGAAAGATGGTCCCTGGCAGCTACAGGCCTTGTGGACCCTATAGATCCCGGTCCTGAAGAATAAACGTCTTTCTCTCTCGTTCCAGCCACAGTCCTAGGGCAAATTCTTATTCACGGCTTTCCCAGTAGCTCTAGCAGGTTCTGATTGGCTGAGCTTTGTGTCAGTGTCCCATCTCTGAGCCAATGACTGGGGCCCACAGAATTAGTACCTTGATTAGCCAAATCTGGGGCAAAGGGAAGGAGCATTCAGCCACCTCAACTCATGGACTGAACATGATTGTGACAGAAGTGGGGGGGTGGTCCCCTGAAAGAAGAGAAGGTGGGTGGACAAACATATGTCTGTTGTACGGCTGTCAGTGAGCCACAGGCAACTACTGTGGCAGTGTTTTGTGTAAGAAGCCTGCGATGCCTCTAGCCCAGCCTTCCACACCCACTGAGCCAGGAGATCACGCTTTTGTGCAGGAATCTTTTGCACACCCCCAGCTCATCACTCCTAATGGAGTGGGAAGTGTCACCTGTCTTTAGACATGCTGCCAGCCTGTACTGGCGAGGCAGTCTTGTTGTAAAGTATTAACCGGGACGAATTCATGAATTTGGGGTTTGCAGTGGGTTTGACTGGGATCGTACAGTAGATTTCCCAGGTGCCTCTGCTGCTAGAATCTCTCCCGGCCTGAGGAGCGGAGACTTTGTATTTGGAAGGGAGAAGTACAGGATAGTGTCCTCTGCCCACTCTACAGGACTCGCATGTCCCTTCATCCCGGGGTGTCCTTACAGAGGAGGATCTGAGACACTGGGGGCGGGGAGGGGCGGGGCTTAGCCAGGGTCACACCACGAGTTCAAGGCAGAGGCTCTGGACTCTAGACCCAGCCCCGACTTGTCATATCCCAAAGCCACAAGAATTACTGTCCCTCATGTCACCAGGGGTGACGATCTCTCTGCAGGTTTGGCTGCTGAAGGCTGCTGTGGAGAATAAGTCCACAGCCCTAGATTTTAAAACAAGATTTTGTTGTTGATCCGAACACAGGAGGGCAGGGGGAGCACGCACATCAGCCAGGGGCTGGGAACCACGACAGCCTGGTTAACATACCCAGGGCACAGCTCACTGTCACAGGCAAACACAGCCCCGCACTCTCAGACGGTGTCCCCCGGCGCTCAGGCAGTTTTAGGGAGTCTGGACCCCAGGGCGGGGAAGGGGGCCTGGGGCTTATTTGATAAAACCTGAAGGAGCCGTCACCATGGACACTGTCAACTCCCGCTCTGTATCTTCTCTCACTCTGGAAAGGGTGAGTCCCTTAGTGGGGCCTCGGTGCAGTTTTCATGAGGCGGTCCGTGTGGCACGGGAACACCCTCCCAGGACACCCCTTTAAGGGAGTTGCTTGTGTGGCACATTCATCAGTCAGCTGCCGTTCCCGATTCTGCAGCCGACCCTGGGGTCAGTGGGTCTGTGGGAGACCCCGTTTATCTCTCTCAGCAGCCCTGGAGAGAGCTGTTACTATCATTCCCTTACCATCCTCTCAAGAGGGGCTGGAAAATTAAGCCCAGAGAGGTGAAGGGACTTGCCGTGGGCTGCACAGCTCCAAAGCTCAAGTTCTTGACCATGCCAGGGCCGCGGGCCGGGGAGTTCAGCCAGAGCTCCTTGGCGAGATGCCACAGCTCCCTGGGGAATGGTGACAGCTGGCCCATTCAGATTTGTTTTGAGAAGTTTCAGAGCCGCATGAGTCCTAAGGAGGAGTTAGCTTGAGCAAAGGGTGTAGCTCAGGCTCCGCATTTTCAGAACTGGGGAGGGTCCCAACAAATAATCCCTCAGAGGTAATGCAGAAGAGTCAGCAGGGTAACATGTGACCTGTGTGCAGACAGTCCCTGGCCCGTGGTGAGCAGGCCAACGACCAGAGTTAGATGTCATCATCCTCATTCTTTGTTCACGTTATTTACAGGCGAGGAAACTGGGGCTCAGAGAGGTTAGGCGTCTTGTCCAAGCACGTGCAGCTAGGAAGCAGCAGAACTGGGCTTTAAAGGCCAGCTCTGAGAGACACCACAGCCCAGGCACGCTCTCCCCATTCCTGTGTCAGAGCTACGGGACATTCCGCGAGCCCTCAGAGAAAGAAAAATGATTAGAAAAGAAAAGGGAGGGGATCACAAGGAGACAGCAATGGCAGAGTCGAGTCGTGGCAGAGATAGTATGACTCCCAGAGCCTAAAATATTTACTGTCTGGCCCTTTACGAGAAAGCTTGCCAACCGCTGTCCGAACCAGTTCCCAGCAACGCCCTATTGTGCAATGAGTGCAGGGAAGGACAACTTTATGATGCAGACTGTAGGCTGAAGGGTGAGACTG
Source organism: Pteropus medius (assembly GCF_902729225.1). Taxonomy (NCBI): domain Eukaryota; kingdom Metazoa; phylum Chordata; class Mammalia; order Chiroptera; family Pteropodidae; genus Pteropus; species Pteropus medius. The sequence continues at coordinate 12,077,219 of NW_024349798.1, forward strand.
GTTCCCATTTTAGCAGATAAAACAGGTCAGTGACCGCGGCCCGAGTTCCAGCCTGCACCCTGCCCCCAACTCATCGCCAGAGCAAACTTGATTAAGTTACTTCACTTCTCCTGGTCTGAGATTCCTTGTCTGTAAAATGGAGTTAACTGTAGCCAAAGCCTTCTTGGCTTGCAGTAGACTGCACCCAGAGCAGGGTCTGGCCATGGTAAATGTGCTGTACCTTTTTGCCAACTCCGCTACTGCAATTATTAACATCCAGAGCACGGGCTTGACATCAGAGCTTGGTCCAAGTCTTAGTTCAGTTGCTCAATAGCTGCCTGAACCTCGGTGAGTCACTTAACCTCATCCGGCCTCTCTCCTTGGGCACAATTGTGGTTCTTCCTTCTTGGGGTTGCTAAGAAGATTGAGGTGGGACCAATGCATTTAAAATCCGGTTGTGCTCTGGCAGTTAAGGATGCAAGAGTGTTTATCATAAAAGAGTGTTGAATTTTGTCATATACATTTTTGTGTCAATTGATACGATCGTGGTTTTTCTTCTTTATTCTGCTAATGTGGTATAGATTGCATTGATCAATTTTTATATGTTGGACCATCCTTGCATTCCAGGAATAAATCCCACTTGGTCGTGGTATATAATCTTTTTAATGTGCTGCTGAATTGTTTGCTAGTGTTTTGTCGAGGGCTTTTACTTCCATGTTCGTCACGGATATGGGTCTGTAGTTTTCTCGTGGTGTCTTTGTCTGCTTTGTATTAGGGTAATCTGGCCTCATGGAATGAATTAGGGAGTGCTCCTTCCTCTTCAACTTCTTGGAAGTTTCGAAAGGATTGGCATTAGTCCTTTAAATGTTGGCGAAGTCCGTGAAGCCATCACATCCAGAGCTTTACTTTGCAGAAAGATTTTTGATTACTAATTCAATCTCCGCACTTACAGATTTTCTGTTTCTTCAACTTGGTCTTGGTAGGTTTGTGTGTTAAAGGGTTTGTGCATTTCATCTCGGTTATCCTGTTTGCTGTAGTACAGTCGCTCATAGTACTCATAATCCTTTTCTCTGTAAAGTCACTAAGAGTGTCCCCATTTTCATTTCTCTGTTGCTTCTCTGTTCTCCATCTCTGCTCTAATCTTATTCCTTTCCTTCTGCTAACGATGGGTTTAGTTTGTTCTTTTTCTAGTTCCTGAAGTTGCAAAGTTAGGCTGTTGGTTTCAGGTCTTTCTACTTTAAGCGTTTGTAGATTTCCCCCTTGACACTGCTTTCACTGCCTCGCATAAGTTTGGTGCACTGTATTTTTCCGTTCGTTAGTCTTGAAGTATTTTCTATTATCCCTTGTGATCTCTTTGATCCACTGGCTGAGTGTACTATTTAACTTTTACAACAATTTGTGAATTTTCCAGTTTTCCTTCTGTTATTGATTTCTAACTTCATCCCCTTAAGGGCAGAAAAAGTACTCTGTATTTCTGTCTTCCTAAATTTATTAAGACTTAATGTGTGGCCTAACACATGGTCTGTCCTGGAGAATGTTCCATGTACGCCTAGCTGGAGCATTCCGTATGTGTCTGTTAGACCTATGGGTTTATTGTGTTGTTTACAGCCTCTGAACAGAAGTCTGCTTGTCCTGTCCATTATGGTGAGTGGGGTATGGAGGTTGCCAACTGTAATTGTAGGACTGTATTTCTCCCTTCATTTCTGTTAGTTTTGCTTCATAGATTTTGATGCTCTATTATTAGGTGGGTAAATGTTTATAACTGTTATTTCTCCTTGCTGTATTGAGCCTTTTATTAATATATAATATCCTCTGTTTCTTGTAACCTTTTATGATGTAAAATCACGACAGGGGTGCAAAGGAGACTTCCTGTCGGCAGTGCTTTGAGATTCATTCCTTTGTCTATTTATAAAGTGTTTGCCGAGCCTCCTCTGCCCCTCCCCAGGCACCACGCTAGGCTTTAGGAAAACAAAACCAGCAGGCTCTGTCCTCAGGGATCTTCTGGGTCAGCTGCGAGGCTCGGTTCAGGGGCCAGGAGGTGCATTCAGTGGCGGAGTCTGTCTGTAGCACCTCACATTACTGGGTGTGGGTGTTATGGCGGTGGCCCCTTGGCATCACCACCATCAGAGTCAACTGTGACTTATAAGGGACCCAAGCGAGGTGCTCTAAGATGTGACACAGGAGCCGTGCTTGGTCTGGGGTCAGGGAGGTCTTTGCTGAATGGGGAAGATGCTCAGAGGCAGGGAGACGTGAAGCTGGAGGGTGGGGGCTGAGGGCCAGGGCAGGTGGGAGGGGGGGTGGGCAGCAGCAGGGGAGGTCAGAGCCCAGGCAGGGGCTTCAGGGGTCACTCTTTGGCCTTCAGATTCCAGCCTGAGACCCAGACGCAGCCTTCGAGAACAGGGGCGCATGGGGGCTTTTGGCTGGTTTCCTCATCAGACACTGAGCGCCTGCTCTGTTTAGGCTGCAGCGGGCAGGGGAGACCATCCTTGCTGTTCGGGCAAGGCCCTGCAGACACCAGGGCCAGCCCCCTCCCACTGCGCCCTGCGGCCTCGTCCAGCTCCCCGAGTCTGTACTTTCTGCTCGTCCAGCCTCGGCGGGACACAAGGCACCCTGCCCTGCCCCCTGCCGTCAGTGCTAAGCCAGGCAGAGCCTCCCTTGTCATTGGGGGCCTTGGGGTCCAGCTCTCAAGACTGCACCCTCCCCCACCCACACGGAGACAGAGATGGGGGGCGTGACCACTCTAGGTTGGAATCCCTACTGAGGGCAGAAATACCGGGAAGGGTGGAGAATCTCGGGGCCTGAGCAGCCCAGGCGTTCGGGAATACTCACGTATTATGCAGTTTGGTGGGGACTGTAGTTTGCGTGTCTGGATGTCAAAAACACACGACCGGAAAGAATGGTGCAGTTCGGGTTCAGGTCCCCAGTTTGCCACGTGGGCGCGTGAGCTGGGACAGTATTCTCTGCACCTCATATCTCTTCACCCATAGAATGGAGCTGAGAACCCCGCCCTCAGGGCATGGTGGTGGGTGGTGGCACAGAATATAAAGCAAGCAGGCGCATAGTAGGTGCTCAGTGCCATAAAGTAAAATTTCCGTTTTCCATCCTTTGCTCAACCCGAGAAGGTTAGTACAAGAAGAATATAAAGACGAGATTGACCAATTAATAATTATAAACAATTACAGTGAACAAAAGGGGAAAATCTTTATTTCTTAATACATATAGAACCACTGCGATTAAGGCTGTTGTTTTGACTGGAAAACTAAGAAAACATGATGAGAAAATTATAGAGACATTTAAGCAGCTACCTCCTATGCATGTATTTTTATTAAAGGAAAATTTAAATATAAGCAATTAGGATGGCTTTCAGAATACGTAAAAATAGAGAGATTAAAATTAGCCTCAACACTGAAAGGTAAGATCAGGCTGGCGTGGCTCTCCCCAGGGCCTGTCAGAGCCCGGGCTGGGCCAGGACCGGACAGCGGACGAGGTCACCGTGGGGCCTGCGCAGGGACGATGGAGGAAATGCCTCAGCCCTTCCATCCCCCCAGCAAATACGACTGTGCACCTGCCGTGTGCTCGGTGCCCTTCCAAGATACGGATAGTGCATCAGTGAATAAAAGTCCCTGCTCCTGATCAGACATCCCCGGGGCTGGGGAGAGACGGCCCATGAACAAGCGGCATACGCCCGTCAGGTGGGAGGCGCGCGTAGAAAAGGACGTCGCGGGCGTGTAGGAAGGGGCTGTGAGGCTGTGTCTGTGCGGCCAGGGAGACGCGGGGACCGAGGCCGGCAGAGGCCCTGAGGCGGCGCGTGCTCGGCGTGCTGGGAGCGGCGCAGTGGGGGCAGAGCGGGCAGAGCCGTGGAGCTGAGGTCAGGGAGGCGGAGGGACAGCGGGGCTACACGGGCCTCTAGTCAAGGAGGGCTCTGGCTGCCTCTTGGGGTGAAATGGGAGCCATCGGGGGGAAGGGCTTTGCTGCGATGCTGTGGGACCATAAGGCAAGCAGGGGGCCAGGCGGAGGATGCTGTGGTCACCCTGGCCGGAGGAGCTGGTGTCCGGGTGAGGCGGGGAGGGCAGAGGGGCGTGGTGAGCGGTCAGCATTTGCAGATGGGTCGCGGTGGGTAGAGGGAAAAAGGAGCAGGGGTGGCCCAAGGTCGTCACTATGAAAAGCTGGAAGGAGAGAGTTCCATTTACAAAGCGGGGACAGGGAGGTGGGGGATGAAGAGGTGGCCTTGGACACGTGACTGCGATGCTCGTCAGACAGCTGAGGGGAGCCCAGAGCCGAGGATGGCCATCTGGGCTGGGGACAGAATCTTAGGAGTCATCGCATGGAGCGGGTACTCAAGGCCGTGAGCCTGGGCGAGGCTGCCGAGGAGCGAGGACAGAGAGGAGGGGAGCACCGAGGATGAGCCCGGCCCCCGCCCCTCACAGAGGTGGTACCCGAGAGCGCCCTCAGAGAGGACGGAGCCGGGGCCGCACAGAGGTCTGGAGAGGAGGCATGGCTCAAGGTCGGCGAAGTCCAAGGCCAGGCCAAGCCGGGCTCTTGGTGCGTGGCTGCGTGCCCCGTCTTCTCTCCGTCACCTCTGCAGGGGCTTTCTCCGCCGCGGCCTGAGGTCCGCCCCATCATCTTCATTCCTTTCCAAAGGGCAGCCTTGACCTGTGAAAGCAGCGGCCATATCAATAAGATTATGCTCTGCTGGGGCCACGTCCCACCATTTCAGCTTCTGAGACCTCAGGGTCCCTTCCTAAACCAGGGCCCAGCATGGTGTGCCCAGGGCAGTGGCTGCTGAAGGCAGTCCAGTGCCAGCTGAGGAGCGGGAAGAATGCCCACTGGGCATGGGTGGTGACTCCAGTCCCCTCTGTGAGCCTCAGTTCCTCACCCCAGGATGGGTGTGTGGCACTAAGCTCTCTGAGACCCTAACTTGAGCAGGCGTGGGTTTCGCAGGGCATGAGAGGACATGAAGCATTTTCGTTGGGTCAGAGGAAACACGGCCACATAAGGCTGATGTTCCAGTCTGGCAGGCTCCCTGAGGGAGATGGCTTCAGTCCCGAAGTGGTGTCACCTTAGCCATGTTGAGTGAACACCCAGAATGCTCATCCATTTGTGTCCAACTATAGACCACTGTCACAAGCACCCACTTGTGTGCCACCCCAGCTGTCCCCTGGTGCACAGGCTGCCCCATCCCTCCCGCCCCCAGAGCTGACACCGCTGAGGGCCGAGGTTGGAGGGGACAGCAGTGTGCTCTTCAGACTGTGCTCTTGGCGGCCACTGCTAGTTGAACAGGGCTGGGTCTGTAGACGAACTTGATTTGTGATTCTTATAAAGTAATAACAGTAGCAATGACAGTAATCAGAGCCATCGTGGGTCGAGAGCCACCCTACCTCTGAGACCGTGGGGAACGCTTTACATGTAGCTTCACCGTGAGGTTCAATTTCTCTCCTCGTCTTGAACCTCACGGTGAAGCTACTGTGGTCGCCGTTTCGTGGGTGAGTGAGTAGAGGCTCCATCGATTCAGTGATTTGCCTGAGATTCTGACTCCAGAGCCCGGGCCTTCCTGTTCCCTGCAGCAGCGCCTCTCAACAGGGGCACCCCAAAAAGTACACGCAGGCTGGCGTGTCACGTCGGGGCTTAAAGCAGCATCGTGGCTACAGCCTGTTAGTCTGCTCTCTGCATAGGACACAAGGGTCAGAGAAACCGAGCAGAGGGAAACCCGCTTCCTCCTGCATGACCTGGAAGCCCCACTGTTGTAGGGCTTCGCCGCAGAATGCGTGGGCACCGCCCCTCGGTCCGCCTCTTCCCAGATAAGCACGGTGCCCACCACCGCAGCAGCCACTGTGCTCCTCCTGGGGGCCGGTCCCCGGGCAACTGCCTTTGTTACTGTGACTCAGTTTTTCATGCCCATTTAAGAAACGAGGAGCCCGAGAGGTGGCTGGAGTAGGTCCCCCAAACCAGCGGTGTCGGGGCCCGGGTTTGAACCCAGGGTGGTGGCTGCTCTCCTCTGAGCTGTGTCCTCCTGGCTCCATGTCCCTGGTGCACCCAAGGAGGACGGCAGGTGGCCTGAGGAGGGGCGGGTGCAGGCGCTAAACCCAGGTGGGCCTGGGTGCAAATCCCGGCTCCACTGCTTCTCACCCCGCGTCCTCCCTGACCCTTGGTGACCTCAGGGAGGGCGACTGGCAACAACTCACTTTACCTTCCACCTGTCCACGGCTCAGCCCTCACGTGCGTTGACCCATTTGCCCCTCACGAGTTGGGGGCAGTCACTGGCACGATCCTCGCCTAAGCGAGGGAAGACGCTGGCCCAGGCCGTCCGCCTTCGGTCCACGCGCTGCCCGCGACACGAGATGGTCTGAGCAGGCGCACTGCCGGGCACAGGCGGGGAGCTCAGCGACTGTCTCCGACAGTGCTCTGAAGAGGCTCCCAGGGGCTCTGGGATGCGAGGATGGTGCCCGAGGTGGGGTGTGTTAAAATGGGGGTGGCCTTCCCACGAGGTGCAGATTCATGACGGGCAAGGACGTAGCTGCATGGGAGTCCCCCTGGGAGAGGGATCACGGCCCAGCAGCTGGTCGTGAGGAGCGGGGCGTTTATTCACCGGGCAGCGGGCGGCCTCGGAGGGCTGCGATCGGGGGCGTGGGACGTGATCAGCCGTGTGTTTTAAGAGGCTACATAAACCTAATTAGAGGAGCTCGCTCCTCAGGCTGCTGTGTCGTCCAGGCTGGGCCTCGGGGTCGGGTTCGGGTCCGTGGGTGGGGGGATCTCGGACCTCTGGCCCTGTGGTCTGTCGGGGAGTTCCTGGCTCCTCAGCCCTCAACTGCAGGTCTTCCCAGGGGCCTCGGGGAGCCGGAGGCAGACTCTTCACACCCCCTGGAGCTGCCCGGCCAGGCCCGTGGAGGACGGCGACAGCAGGAGAGGGAACCCGGTGACCCGGGGACAGAGACGACTCGGTCTCAGAGCTCGCGGGAGGAGGGTGAGCTGGTTGTGAGCGGTTCTCCTCACTGAGGAACGGCTCAGACGCGCTCACCGTCATGCCGCGTGGTGTGTGTGTGGCGCGGGGCCCGGGAGCGGCCCGGGGGTCTCAGAGAAGCAGTCTCGGCACTGTTCACGTGCTGTTTCCTTTATTGTGTTTTTTACTGAACGAGCAATGTGCGAATGAGGTCCAGTCAAGAACATTTTACACCACATGATTACACGGAGCAAACCTCAGCACAGGAGCGTGTGTTTTCGGTAACAGCCAGGCCCGACGCCGTGTCTGGTTCTGTAGCCTGTTGCGTGGGTGTGCGTGGGTGGGCTCCGGCCCCCGTGAGGGCCAGGCAGCGCTGGCGTTTCCAAAGGCACCGTCACCTACTTGGCGTCTCCCACCTGTGGGCAGGACACCAGGAAGGGGACCCAGGTCACAGGGGTGGTGCAGGTATGGGCACTGGGAACCTACACGTGGACACACAGCTCCCTCAGTGTTCCCAAAGTTCTCACCAGGCTGTGTGCCCACCAACCACACGTCACGCCCGTTTCTAGCATCCCCTCCAGCACTCGGCGACAGTGATCTTTGACTTCTGCCAGTCTGCATGTCCTCGATGACTAATGAGAGGCGCCCCGGCTGTGCTGTAGGCCCCTCTGGGTCTCTGTGTCACTCACTCTAGGTGCTGGGGTTATAAAGACGCATCAGCACCACATGCAGAATGAGAGACAGTGCCGAGTTGGGGGCGGGGGCAGAAGGGAAGGCTGCAGTGAGAACCCCACAGCACAAAGGCCTGAAGGGGTGCAGGAGAGAGCCGGCAGTAGCCTGCCTGCCTTCGGGGTGAAGAGCAGTCATCGCCAAGGCCCCAGAGCTGGGTTGGCCCAGCGCCTGCACGCGGAGGGGTCTGGCGGGTTTGGAGCGGAAGGGCGCCACCGTCTGGCCAGCTCTGCCACCTGCATCGCTCGGGTGCTGTGTTGAGAGAGGCTGGGCACAGGAGAGCGGGTGGGGGGTTCAGGGGAGAGATGCCGGGGCCACAGTGTCACCTCCCTGCGAGCGGGGACTCTGCCACTTGTCGCGCGTTCGTTCTGGGGCGGGCTCGCCGCGTCCTCTCCCACGCGGCCCGAGGGCCGTGAGTCTCCCGCGGAGCCTTCGTCCCCTCCGCACGTGTCACCACCCGCCTCCTCCCACTCTGAGTCTCAGCTCTCCGGCTTTGCCTTATCTGTGTTCGCACACGGAGTCAGGTCCGTCCACGTCACACCAACCTGCGACGCCGCCGCTGCGGTCCTTTGCATTTTTGGTCCCTGAACTCGTACTGTGATGCCCACTGTAGCTTTGTCCTGATGGGACAGGTTTGGGCGATGCCTTGGAAGGGGTGACTTTTCTTATTAATGATCTCATAAAAGTAATATCTGTACTTTCTAGGAGAAGCAAATATGGATTTTTACTCATTTTCCCAAATTGAACCTCAGATGTGTTAAATGGCTTTTTCAGTCACACGGCCGGGGCTTTCTGATTCCAAGGCCTGGGCTCCGGCATCACACCCCGCCCCCTCCTCTAAGTCGGGCACAGCCAAGGTCAGCCCAGGAGGACAGGGTCAGTGCGGACGAGTCTGGCATATGAATAAGTACACCAGGTGTCATTCTGGGAAAGGTAAAGATGACACCTCAGAGAGCGACAGGTGCTGTAAAGAAACTAAAAGTGATCTGATGGCATATGACTGGAGGTGGCTTTTAAGTGAGACCTGAAGCTCAGGGACCTAGGAGCAATTCCGGCAGTCCCCGTACGGCTGGAGGAGGAGGGCTTCCGAGTGCCAGGGGGCCGAGAGGGGGGCAGGGGATGAGGTAGCCCTGGGTGAGCTCCAGAGGGGTCGTGTGGAAGCAGGGGGACCACGTGAGAATCTGTCGAGAGTCCAGGCAAGAGGTGACGGTGGCTGGACCTAGGATGGCCACGGTGGAGACGGAGGAGGGGAAGTACTGGCCTGTCTCTAGAGGCAGAACCGCAGGGCTGCGGCGGGTTAGGTGTGGAGCCGGGGGGAGGGAGAACCAAGGTGAGAGGTCAGGTTCTGGTGTGGGCAGCTGGGTGGGGAGCTGCAGCTCTTACTACAGGAGAAGCCACAGGAGGAACGGAAGTTTAATGGGGAAAATCAGAATTTCCACTTCGGCCACGTCCAGGACAGGGATGCTGTGACCACGTGGTTACAGAGGGAAGGCGGGCTGAAGTGTGAATATGGGATTGTGACATTTAGACATCTGTGAAGCCACTGGACTGGATGAGACCACACCGAGGGGGTGCAGACGGAGAAGAGCAGAGGATCAAGCCCTGGGCCCCCCCACGGTTAGGGGCAAAGAAATCCCTAGAGAGGCAGGAGGCATCCTCCGTGTCCGATGCTGCCTGGTGGTACAGGTGACCGCTGGCCCTGACGACATGAGGCAGTCAGGAGGGCTTGGGGCCCAGGGAGGGCTTTAAGAATGAGCAGCATCACAGTGCGGTTACTCGGGTTACTCGTGGAGCCGCGGGGGAGGGGCGGAGTCCCCAAAGTCCCATGGAGGCTGGTGGGCATGAGCCAACCAACGGCCTGGAGGGAGGAGCAGGAAGGGAGGGAGGTCGTTTGAGGAGAAGGAACAACAGTCACTTTGGCGAGGGGCCGGGTGGGGACGGGGAGTGGGGTCACTGGGGCCACGAACTGAAGATGCAGCCGGCCAGCCCTGTCGCAGACTCTCCTCATGGGTCCGCTGCTCAGTTTAGTCAGGGTGGGTTTGGCAGGCTTTGTGACGGGGGCGAGCTCCACAAGGAGGTGGCCAGTGATCACCATGGAGACCTGAGGTGGTCTGGCCTGTGAGGACAGAGGGGGGGGGAGGGTGAGTGAGGCCATCCAGCCACTTCGCAGCACAGGCGAAGCACCCTAACCCAGTGGACGATGTACAGACCTTCTGAACTGTCAGCCTGAGTCGGCTCAGGAACCCCCAGGACCCCGCTTTGGGTAGTGAGGGGCTGGAATTAAAGAGGAGCCCCATCAGCACTGGGGCCATCTGTGACAGGCAGAATCCCACCCCCGTGCTTGTAGCCATGCAGTAACCAGGACTGCCCGGGCCCCGTGGTGGGCAGTAGTGCTTTGGTGGACTCATGCTGTACTTCTTGGCAGACTGGGCCAAATGCACGCACACGCCACGCCTGCACCTCGGGCCGCCATCCACCTGTCACTTGCTGCGCCTCCCCCTCCAGCCGCGCCCCTCCCATAGTTGTCTCCGAGCACAGAAACCGTCCTCACTTCCCGAGTGGCCCTGCGCCCGCTCTCTCCCCACACCCTGGCTCGGCCCCCAGCCCTGCTGCACCCCCACTGTCCCCCTTGGTTCCGACCTCAGCATCTTCCTCCTGGGGCTACGCCAGCCCCACACAAGGCTCCGTTTCTGGGCCCATCTCTGTCCCTATCGCTCCTGGCCTCACTGGGTGACCTTTAGAAGCTGTATATCTAAAACGGGTCCACTCCTCATGGGGCACCCCGAGGCCCTCAGGGACTCACGTGGCAGCCCCCGCCCCCCAGAGCCCTCTGTGACAGAAAGCACACCCCAGGTTGTCTTGTGTCAGCTCACAGCCCCATTTTTCTGATGGTGGTAACAGAGGTTAAGAGACTTTTCGTAGGACGAGGCTAACCTAACAATATCATCAAAGAAATTTCTTAAATAGACGATGAGCTAAACAGATGGGGGGAGGGCTTCATGAAAAGGCTCATCTGAGGGAAGTCAGTTCATAATCACAATTGCAGAATCTTCCTTGAACCTGTCAGATCTCGTTTTTTTCCTGCAAATACTGCCCCGTCACCTGCCACTTAGCCCAGAGTCTGAGAACTCGCTCCTGTCGTAGGGGCCGGGGCCCGTGTCCGCCCTGCCACGTAGGACACGTGTGGCAATGCACCAGCCCCAGCACCCATGCAGGCCACAGCCTCCGGGACTTTCTGGAGTTTCTACACGGGAAGCAGAGCCCTTACCTCCCAAGGTCGATGGGAGGGAGAAGCAGATAATGGTGCTTAGCCCTGCGCCTGCCACTCGGCAGGCTCTCAGTAAACGTCCGCTGTTATAATTCTACATGGCCACTGTCACCGCTGTTATCCAGGCCAGACCACCAAGGTCTGTGGCATTCCGTGAGCAGAATGCCTTCATTTAAAAGTACGTCAGATTTCAAAGCATGTTTATCTCGGAAGTAACCATTTTCATTTTGAAAGATTCACTAGAATATACTTAGAAAATGACTAGAAAAACTGTACGCTGTGTCCTAGCAGTGGCTGTCCGCGAAGGGTGGGGTCAGACTCTGTTCCCCTCGTCCTTCCTTTATTTTAAAAGGAGACCCCGCGTCACTGTTCTTTACCTTTTTCTAAAGCTAAGATCCTCTACATTCCCACCGCTTCCCTTTTTACCGCCATTTAACTTGTGCTTATGGAACAGAAACTGCCTGCGGGAGGTGGGGGCAGCAGAGCTTAAAGCTAACGTATCCGAAGCCTGGCGGCACGCACCAGCCACATGACAACACAGCCGAGATCGCCCTGTCACCTCCTGCGTTTCCGGCGCACCCCTGCCGCCTCCCCGGTTCAGGCCGTTTGTTCCCGAAGCCTCGCTCAGTGGCGCACACGGAGCACCTCCCCATAACTCTAGAGGGTGATCTGTCTGTCCGTCACCGTCTGTACTCCTCGGAGGCCTGGACTCACGCCTGCCTGTGGCCCCTAGCCACGAGGTCTCGTGTGTCATCTGCTTGTGGGCTGTGGGGTCGAATGGCGCGTTCGAGACTGGCCTCTGGTCGTTACTCACTATGGGACCTCGAGCAGGTGACGTACCTTCTCCGCTTTAACGTCCGCGTCTGTAAAAGTGAGACGGTCATCACAGCGCCTCCTTCGCGAGGCTAAGGAGTATGAGAACTTGTGTAACTTTTAGCCCAAGACTTGACAAACTGTGGGCTTCTTGAATGCATCCAAAATAATTAATTCCCATGATGCCTTTCGGGGTCAGGAACTGGAGGGATCCAAGGAACTAGGGGGATCCAAAGAAGAACAGGACACAGTCCTGCCTCTGGGGAGCTCTCGTGACTGCCAGAGCCATTTCTGGGTCACATCTGGATGCCGAAACCCTCGGGACGCAGGGTCAAACCAAGGGGCAGGGAACAGAGGGAACGCTGCGGAGACCTTCCACAAATCCACCAGGTGGGGGTCCCAGAGAGCACCCTTACAGGTGTTAGCGGGGTGACAGGGAGCACCGGCTCCCCACGGGGCCCCACTACGTGGTCCTGAGCCCGCAGATGGGCCTACGAGTGAATGCAAAGGTCGCTCGGCCTGGCACACCTTGACTGACGTGTCTCTCTCAGCCCTCACAGGGGGTGGGGTGGGACTCCACAGTTTGCACATCCCAGCTCCCCCAGACAGACTTCGTGAGTGAGGCTAGGTCTCGGGGGACAGCGGCCACATCTTCCGCAGCATTCCAGAGTCCAGCCCGGCAGCAGGCAAGGCCGTGCGAAGCCCGCCTCCAAGTTACTGAAGATAGAATATCGACTGGCTTTGAAAGCCAGTTGATAAGTGAAATGAAAAGCCAATCTCTCCCGGTGGCCATTTTCGCTGAGTGGTCGACACCATCCGATCAACCTCACCGGTGTGCTGGGGACTAGGACACCATAGCAATGAGCCCCAGAGGCTTATTAAAAAGTCACCCCTGGGGCTGCAGCAGGGGTCCCCTGCACAGACGTGGACTCCCTTGGTGCCTCGATGGTCGCCAGCAGGGAGAGACTGATCAGCCCAGCGAGTTCCTGAAATGAAGGCTGAGCTGGCGTCTCAGGAATGGGAGATCTGACAGGGAGAGGGGCTCCCTGCCTCAGCCCTGCAGGACAGTGCAGGAGGGACCATGGGACACCGCGGCTGTCTCCTGGGTGACCATCAGAGGCCGTTTCTCCTGCCGCCTTCCAGCTAAGCTGAGCACCAGATGCAAAGTGCCAGCCACGGGGAAGTGATGTCCCCAGAGACGTCCCCATGTTTGTGCCAGTCTCTAGAACCCGGGAAGGCCGACATCGCGTGGATTTGGGGAAGGAAGGCTCTGCGTCATTTCTCCCTTGTTCCCTGCTTATTGGTTTGAACTGGGCCTCTAAAACCATCCCCACATCGACCTTGAAAGAGCTCCCAACAGCACCAGATTCGAAGGACAGGATTCGATTGTGATCTGGGGACAGTTTTCTCAGAGGGGGCATGAGCCATGCCGGAGGTGGCCAAAGGCAAGTTCAGAAGCAGGTGCAGGGAGGGGCGTTTACTAAGCAACACCTAGGTGCCATGCTCTGTCCCAGAATTGAATGTCATCCCTCAGCTCTGTCAAAAAAACCTGCCAGAGAAGACTGCGATCTGTTTTTTGTTTGCGCCATTTTAAAAACACCCTTATTGAGACGTAGTTCACACAGCACGCGAGTCACTCACGTAAAGAGCACACAAACGGGCGGTTCGTGGCATCCTCAGACGTGTGCGGCCGTCGCCACCGTCGGTTTTAGTGCATCGTCATCACTGCTCCCCAAGCAGCCGCGAACTTGCTTCCTGTCCTACCGGCTGTCACACGAATGCCGTCGTTTAACATGTGCACGTCCCCGTCTGGCAGCTTCCACTTAGTACAACGTTTTCAGGGTTCGTCCATGTTGTAGCGCATGGAGGAGGCAGCGTTTACCTCTCCCCTCTCAGGGTTTTTCCCTGGGGCCTGAGTCACAGGAGAAAGCGCACAGGTTTGTGTGAGGGCTGCGGGACACCGGAGCCCTCGGAAAGAAACGAAGACACAGAGAGGTGGGGACCCGGCCTGCTTTGTCATCGGGTCGAACAGAGAGAGGCGGTTGTGGAAAAGTAACTAAACTCCGTTATGCGCCGAGGCCAGAGGAAGATAAGAGTCATTTTAACAAGATCAGTTTGCACAGAATTCTCCTGGGCTCGACTTCTCGCCCTTGATGACGAGAATGCGGCCGTCTTTCTGGTATAGAGAGGACGTCTGTCACATGGGAACTTCACCCCGTTCTTAAGGAAAAGAAGGCAGGCCGCTTTTCATGTGCCGTAACCCAGAACAGTATGCCAGGGCGGTATTTGGGGTGATATATGCTGCCACCTGTCACATGTGTTAGAGTTTCTTTCCTTTTATGGCTGAATAATACTCCGCTGTGGGGCTAACCCACGTTTTGTTTATCCCTTCCCCTGATAGACATTTGGGTTGTTTACATACTTTTTGGCCATTATGTATAACTCTTCTTTCAACGTTTGGGTGCAGGTTTCTGTGTAGACGCGTTTCGTTTCTCTCGGGCACATACCTAGAAGTAGGAGTGCAGGTCACGTGGTAACTGTTTAATCATGAGGAACTGCCAGGCTGTTTGCCACAGCGGCTGCGCCATCTCACACTCCCACCAGCAACGCATGGGTTCTGATGTCCCCACGTCCTCCCTGTCACTTGCTATTGTCTGTCCTTACGATAGTGGCCATCCCGGTGGGCGTGAGGCGGTGACTGGTAGTGGCTCTGATATGCATTTCCTGATGACTAATGATGCTTAGTGTATTTACATGTGCTTACTGGTCATTTGCATATCATCTTTGGAGGAATGGCAATTCAAATCCTTTATCCATTTTTTAGTTATTTGTCTTTTTACTGTGATCCCGTCTGACACATGAATCTGAGTCCCGTGGACTGTCAGTGACCATCCAGGCAGCTCAGCTGATAAACAATAGAGTCTCAGATTTCTGTGCCCAGGGCCCCTGCTCTCTCTCCTCCGGGAAGGGGATGAGGTCACTGTCTCCTGGGAGACCCAGAACAGAGGAGAGGTACTCGTTCATGCTGAAAAAGCAGAGATTTTAAAAAGACTGCTTTCAAGCCGGGCTTGAGACTGAGGTGTAATATATGTGGTAAAATTCGCCCTTTTTTCTGTACGGTCCTGGGAGTTTTGACAAATGCACGGAGCCAAGGCCACCACCGCCAAGAACAGAGCAGCTGCTTCACCCCCAGAATGCTCTGGTGCCCGTCTGTAGTCAGCCCCTGGCACCCGCCGTCTATCCTCTGTCCCTATAGCTTTGCGTTTTCCAAAACATGAATGGAATCAGGGTGCAGCCTTAGATTTTTCCAACATGCCAGAACATGCCTTTCGAAGAAGAAAATATTCGCCCACTGTTTGGGGTGCTAAGTGAACCGATAGTGATATGTAGGAAAAGGTTTTTTAAATGCTTTACTGTGCATTAAATACATGCTTATGGATTTCTTACACAGGCCGAAGTAACTTAACAGTAATGGTATTTAAAGGAAAACCTTGAATATTACATCGAGAGATACGTAGATATGTGGGGTGTGGAAAGCATAATAAGTGATAAAGACAGAATCTGGAAAACAGTGCCACATGTTCTAATCATAGCTCTGGGCACAGTGACCCAGGCCTCAGTGAGAGTTATTTCCCGTGATAAAAATGCTATGATTCTGAGAATCACGCCAGCAGTGGCCTCCCCTTCATCACTGACCCTGGGTCCAGAGGAGCTTCGGTGTCGTCCAGACCAGTGGCTCTGAAAACCCTGTGTGGCCTGGGCCCGTCCCGGAGCGTGTTCTCCAAGTGAGACTTACGGAGGTGGCTTGCGTTCTCAGATCGTGGCTTTATCGTCACGGTGTCAGTGACAGCGCAATCGGATGTAGCTGGATTGTGGGGGGTGTGTCTGTCCTTGGCTGGAGAACGTGGCCACCTAGTACGGCCAGTACTGGTGCTGGTCCCAGTAGCTTCAGTGACGGGGAAACCACTGCCCACGTCTGAGATGTTTTGTCATTGAAAAGTGAGGGGTCTGCACCTTTGGAAAGTGGATTAGAACTCATGGACCGCGCGCATCTGTCATCCCCAGCCCATACGCGGCCCTGCAGACTTGGGCCACTTTGTCCCCACAGCCTTCCTCCTCCAGGAGCCCCATCCCATCCGTTCTCCTGCCCGAAAGGCCTTTCCTTCCTCTGCTGAGCGTCACGTGTCTCCCAACATTCATTCAGCTCAGCCCCGACCCCAACACCGCGCATGGCTTTGATTGGTCACTTATTGTCCCCTCCCCACACACCCCTGGTCTGAGCAACTTGAAGGTGGAAACCGAGTCTGTGATCTGTTTCCTCAGAGTCTAGCACAGGCTCTGGCCCCAGCTACGAGGACAGAGAGCCTTGGTCTGTGACACGTCCTGTGGCATGTCCACGGTTTTCTCGTCCTAGTTCGCCGACACAGCTCAGGGCCAGGATGCGCACCTGTTCGCTCGCAGACTGAGTCCTTCCAGCTGCCTCCAAACGTCCCTGCACATGCCCGCCCCTCGCCCCGCTCCGCAGCTGTCCGGGCCCCCGATGAGTGGGACAAGGGGCTGGCACGGTTCCAGGACCAGGAGGGTCCCCCCCGCTGCCTCCCAGCCCCGTCCCCAGGTCAGATGGGGGGAGGGCGTTGGAGCTGGGTCCGGGGAAAGGCGGGACGGGAGGTGTGAGAGGTCACTGTGCTTTCCTTGTCTGACACGCGGACGCCTTCAAGGAGCCGCGGCTGTTCCCGGCTCGACAAGTGTGTGTCCAGTGGTGTGTGAAGGGTGGGAAAGAGCAGCCCGTCCCCTCCCATTTCGGAAAACTGCTCTGGGGATGGTCATGAGCCTCCCCACAGGTCCTGCATGTCTAACTGAAGGAGCCCAGTGTCCCAAATCTGAGTTAAGGCCACCGCCACACGCAGCCCGTGGGCGTCCATTTCAGGGTGGGGCTTCTGCCCTCCAGACCCCCCGTTCCTTGTCCACAGCACTGGGGCAGCCACCGTGCTGCCTTACCTGGGAGCGGGGGCGGGGCAGGACGTGGTGTTACTTTGCCCATCGCCTCTGCTCTTGCCCAGACCCAAGCCCGCTCTGTCACGATGCACAGACAGCTGCTTTCAGGGGCCTGATTTCTATCGATGGCAGGCGAGACATGGCACTGTCCTTCCTTAAGTCACCAGCGCACGCGGCAGTGACTCGGTGGCTAACTAGGGCTGTGAGGAATGAGGGTTTCATTTCCAAGACAGAAGCGTGAGGGAGTGGGCGGCGGCTGCAGCGGGGCCCCCAGCGAGCCTGGGTTAGAAGGAAACCCACGGGCTGTCCTCACCCCTGAGGCTGTCTCCTCCCCTGGGGCACACGTGGCCTTGGTCCCAGCTCCCCCCCGGGACGGGACCTGGGGGACATACAGGTCTCCGCATCCACCCCGGCCCTTCCTCCCAGTCCACGCACCCCCGTCACGTCGAAGGGGTGACTACGGGGACAGCGTCGCGCCCAGTGGTGACTTTGCCTGTTGATTGCTAAGCCCCACCCCCTCTAATAACCACGATTCCAGCCTCAGGCTCCGTGAGTTTGACTGATCTAGATACTGTGCTGAGTACCTGTCCTCGTGTGCCTGGCTTATTTCACTCAGCGTGATGGCTCCATGTTCGTCCCTGTCGTCGTGCATGTCAGGACTGAATACTAGTCCACTGTACGTACTGCCACATGTTCTCTACCCCAGGGAGATTTAGGTGATTCGTGGATCTTAGCTGCTGTGAACGGTGCTGCAGGTGTCTCTGGAAGACCCTGGTTTCAGTTCTCGGGGACAAATGCGCGGAAGTGGGATTGCTGGGTCGGAGGGCAGTTAGTTCTAGTCATGATATTTGAGGCGCATCTGTGTTGTTTGCTGTAGCATCTGCACCATTTTACACCCTCGTCAACACTTGGTGTCTTTTGCTTTTTTGATAATAGCCATCTCGACAGGTATGAAGTAGTATCACTGTGGTTTTGATTTGCATTTCCCTGGTTAAAAAATGGGCAAAGGACTTGAATAGGCATTTCTCCAAAGACAACACACAAATGGCCAATGGGTATATGAACCTGACCCGGAAGAATGGCCGTTTTGTGTGGTTTGCCTTACATCCGTGACCCTCCCTGCCCTTCACTCCAGCTCAGGTCTTCCGGAAGCAGCGGACCTGTTTATCCAGGTGCCCTTCATCCATCCAGTAGTGTGGACGCTTCCTGCTGGATCTTCCATAGTTGTCACCTACTCGGCTTGTCCCCAACTAAGCTCAACCTCCAGTGGCCTCACCAGCCTCCACTCTCCTGTGTTTTGGGGAGTTATTGCAGCAGCCTCTGCCCCAGTCCCTCCCAGCCAGCAGTGCGGCTCAGCTCACTGTCCCTGCCTGCTGGGGCCTTTAGGATGCAGCTGCCTGTAGCACACTGGCCCGCTCCAGCCCTGAGGGACTATCACTGTCCCCAAGCACTAGGCATGGGCATTTGACAGACATCCCACACTTAGCCCTACACCCACGAGGTGAATCCTGCCTTCCCTGTGGGTGAAGAGCTTGGCCGTGTCTGCCGAGCTCCAGGCTCACACGTCCCACCACAGGGCCCTTCTGCCTTCGCGTGTGCCCTCCTCAAACCCAGAGGGCCCTCGTCATGGTGGGCTGTCCAACTCACCTCTGCCTTCCCTCCTCCAGGGAGCCCTCCCTGCCCTCCCCGGTGAACAGGTGTGGTGCCCTGCTCATGGCACCATGTCGACCACACTGAAGCATCGTGGTCTGCTCTGGGGGCTGCCCTGCCCACTCCCCAACAGGACTGTGAGCTCCTCAAGCTGGTGCTAACCTCTGTGCCCCTCAATGCATGGCATAGTGTTTGGCAACGTAGCTCACAGTTTGTGAGTGGCTGCCGTGGCCAGGCCTTGTCCTAGGCACTTTACCCCATGAGGCTCAAAACAACCCTACCTTTATTATATCCAGGGGGACAAGGCACCCATCTAAGAAAATGCAGCTGGAAAGTGGCTTCACATGGGGGTCACTCGAGTCCTTGTGGCACTGTGAGGGCTGTGGGATCGTCAGCCCATGTGACACACTAGGGAACGAGAATCAAAGACAGCAAGGTGCACGGCCCGCTGGGGGCGGGGCCAGGCCTGGACGCGGGCATCCTGGCTCGCTGCCCGGCCCGGCGCCCGACACTAGGCTGTCGCCCCGCCCTGTCGATGCCGTCTGTTGAAAAACAAAATGACCTGGCCGCTGACTTGTGACTTTCCCTCCTAAGAGCCACTTATCTCCAGGGTCCAACAGGATTTGGTCATTGCAAGCAGGGCTCATCCCGGCCTTGCGTGTCATGCTGTGATGGCAACAGCAACAGGCTTCGGGGTGGCCAGCTGGACCCCTGTGCGACATTCTTATCCAAGCCCACCACACAGTGCGAGCAGAGTGTCCTTTCAGCATCTCCCACCCATCCTGTAAGGGGCGTTTGGGGTCAGGAGGCTTGGGTATTGTGGGTGGTTCCAAAGCAGAAAGGGTCCTGTTCGCTTTGGGCACACGCCCAAGGGCCGTCCTGCAGGACCGTGCTGCGGAGCAGCTGGACTGGCTGCAGAATGAGGACGGGCGGCTCCCACTTTGTTCATGGTCAGATGTTTTCCCCTTGCCTCCACGCACAGAAGACAAAGCGCCGGACTCCCAAGGGAGAAGGCGAAGCTCGGAGGGCTTTTGCATTTTGTCATCTTATCGAGATGCCATCCTGAACTCTAAACAGGGGGCATCTCGCTGGCAGCCCCCCTGGGGAGGTGTGGCAGTCAGGTCATCATGAATAGAACCCTCCTGAGAAGCAGGAAGGAGTGGGCTTCTCCAGAGACCGGCAGGGCCCCCTGGGCAGGGGCCACGGTTTCTTTTTGAGTATGACTCCTTCCCTGACTCACCTGGACTGGGCTGGGATGATCCCAGGTCGGCCACTCCCCATGTGGCCGTGGCCTCCCTAAGCCTCGGTGTTCTCTTTAGATGGGCTGCGTCTGCCCGTGCAGAGGGCAGTGTGGCTCCGGGCTCACCCCCAGAAAGCCCCTGGCCTGGAGCCACGTGGGACATGAGGATGTACTTTAACCTTAGTTGGGTTTGTTTCTTAAAAGCGTTTTGGACCAGTGAGATATACAAGGTTTTTTTCTTATGTCTCATTGATATTTTCGACCAGCTGCAATCGTACTCTTTAACCGCCTATTTAAATCTTGGTTTATGCAGCAAAGGAAACCATCAGCAAAACGAAAAAGCAGCCTACTGAACAGGAGAAGATACTCGCCAGTGATACATCTGATAAGGAGCCAAAATCCAAAATACACAAGGAGCTCATACAACTTAACTAAAAACCAAACCACCCAATGAAAAAGTGGGCAGAGGACCTGCATAGACATTTCTCCCAAGAGGACATACAAATAGATGGTCAATAGACATTTGAAAAGATGCTCGATGTCACTAATCATCAGAGAAATGCAAATCAAAACCACAATGAGCTATCGCCTCACGCCTGTCATCAATAAATCGACAAACAGCCATCGTTGGCGGGGACGTGGAGAGAAGGGCACCTTCGTGCACCGGTGATGGGACTGCAAACTGGCGCGGCCGCTGTGGAAAAGAACTGCCCTATGACCCAGCAATTCCGCTTCTGGGTATTTATACGAAGAAAACCAAAACACTAGTTCGAAAAGATATGCACCCCACGTTCACTGCAGTGCTATTTACAATAGCCAAGACGTGGAAGCAACCCAAGTGCCCATCAGCAGACGACTGGATAAAGAAGAGGTGATACATGCATACAATGGAATATTATTCAGCCATTAAAAAAATGAAATCCTACCATTTGCAATATGAATGGACCTAGATGGTATTATGCAAAATGAAATAAGTCAGGCCGAGAAAGACAAATACTGTAATGACTTTACTAATCTGTGGAATCAAAACAAAAGAAATGAACAAACTCACAGAAGCGGGGAAGAAATTGATTGTTGCCAGGTGGGAGGATGGGCAGAGGGATCGAGATGTGCAGTCACGGGGATGTGGAGCACAGCCAGCAATACCGTAACAACTGGTGTCAGGTGCGGATGAGACGTATCGGGGTGATCTCTTTGTAAGATATATAAATGTCTAATCGCTATGTTGTACACTTGAAAATCAAATATTGTATACCAACTATGAAAACTGTACACCTGAAACTAATAATATAGTATGTCAACTGTAATTAAAAATAAATTTAAAAAGTTTTTAAAAAAAGAAAATGAACACGTGAGCATCTAGGCCACCAATGAAATATCTTGCTGTACTTTAAAGCCATTCAAACCGAAAGATTCACAAAGGTTCATTGGATTGTGGGCTGTTCAGTGATACAAAGTTAAGTGATATTAAAAAAAAAATCTGTGTGCTAGACAGAATGACACCCAAAATGTCCACTTCCTAATCCTGAGACCCACGAATGTGTCCCCTGACATGGCAAAGGGGACTCTGCAGATGTGACTAAGGGTCTCGGACAAAGGGAGGCTACCCAGGCAGGCCAGGTGTGAGCACGGGGTCCTTAGACGAGGGAGAGAAAGATCTGGAGATGCCACACGCTGGCTCCCCAGCGGAGGGCCTGCCAGCCTCAAGAAGCCGGAGATGGCGAGGACACTTTCTCCCCAGCCCGGCCTGCGCCCTGACTTTAGCCCTGAAGGACCCGTTTGGAGCCCCCGAGCTGTAGGACAGTACACTGTTGCCGTAAGCCACTCGGTGAGTGGCCCTGGGAAATACGACCGCGTGCCGCCTCTGTGTCGGGCACAGCAAGGCTCCATGTGCGCCCCCTGGGCCAGACCACTGCCCTTCCTGCCCGCTCCCCCCAGCAGGCAGGAGTCACCCAGAATGCGAGCAGACACTGGCTCCCCAGCCTGGAGCCCTCCGGCAGTGACCTTCGCTCAAGGTGCTGCTACCCTGAGCACCACGCGACCGCCACCCAGGCCTCCCCTCAGCCCCGCAGGCCTGCCTCCCGGGGAGGGGCTGGCTGCATTTGTAACTTACAGGTTTGGGATATGACACTGTAACCCTGGGAGGATCTGCTTGGTTCACTGTTTCACCCCCAGTGCCTAGAACAGTGCGTGGCCCACGTGCGTGTTCACAAGGGTCCTGAGTGAAGGAATGACTGGTCGCAGCCTTCAGGGTTCTTCTCCACGTGGCAGGGTCGCATCCTCTCGACTGTTTTAACCCGCGTTCTCCGCACCTGTGTTCGCCGGTCAGTAAATGCGTAGCTACCTTGTCGTCTTTCCCGGCCCCTGCCGCCCTGTTCGATGGCTGGTCCCAGCAATGCCCTGCACTGGGCTCGCAAGCTGCTCCCTAGTGTGGACTTTTACACACGCTGCGGTGCTCGCCCTTGCAATTAGACACTGGCGCCCCTGATCCTCCTCTCAGGAAGAATCCCACATAAAGTCACGTCTTGTATAACTTTCTGTGCACTGTTCTCTGAAGCGTTTTCTCCTCCTTGACTGTGAAATGTGCCTTTGCTGGAATATAGTGAGACGCAAGGCAGGCGGAGCAAGGCACGTTAGTGCCTTCCGTCCCGGCCTCAGAGGGGTCCAGAAGTGGCGGCCCCACGCACGAGCTTCAACCCACAGCTACGCCCGGGTGCTTCTCAAAGACAGAACGTTTACGTAACTCTGGAGTTCCCATTTCTCCATGTCACACTCGCCGCTCAGAGCCGGGCAGCACTGTCCCCTCTTCGTCCACTCCTGCCGTGCTCCCGCGGGGCTTGTTGCCCCGCAGCCATTTGCACTGGGAGCCCCGGCTTAATGAGATTCTCCCTGCTCTGTCTTACAGTGACATCACCCCTCCCGGAGAGCCGCTGAACAAGAACAGCCGGCCCAAAGGGCCTTCCCGCTTCCCCAAGCTTTCCCGCGGTCACCCCCGGGAGACGACGCGCAACATGGAGCCCCAGAGCGGCGACCTCTGACCTCGACGGAATCCCAGATTCGGACCCTACGTGCCACACCAGCTGCCTCCGCCCCAGCCACTCTGCATCCAATCTGGCCACGGCAGCTGGCCCTTTACACCGTGGAGCGACCACCACATCCTCCTGGTGAACCCAGAGAGCACACCGTCCCTGCTGGTCACGTGACATCTGATTAAACTGGTCAGAGAGCGAAGCAGCTCCTAGATGACACATGGACACAGGGGCCCCACTCTCCCAGGGTCCGCCCTGAGCGGCAGGGCCGTCCATGCCCCGTTCCGCTAGCCGGCGGCCAGTGGGAGGGTGGGCGCCTGGTCGGGCTTGGAGCCCCAGCGGGATGCACAACTTCCGTGTTTCTTTGGGTCAGAAAGTTCACTCAGAAACAACCTTGACTCTTTCCCACGTGGGAATTAGAATGACTGTTACACTCTTACTCTTTTTAATGTAATCGCCTGCTACAACTTACGGCCATGTGGGGCGGGGCATGGGGGGCCTTGCTCCTCTCCATTCTCCTTTCCCCTGGTGGTCATTAGACACCCTAGTCATCGCCACCGTGGCCAGCAGTAGCTCTGCCGTCCCTCCTCCAGCACCTTCGTGCGAAGGGGCCGGGAGAGATGCCGAACTGTGGCTCTTGGAGCATGTCCCCTACCTCCCCATAACTGGCTTCTGGAAGGACCAGCCCACATGGGAACCCTGAGGCCCCCTGGGCCCTCTTGTACCTTTGGCAGGCTTGAAGGGACCTCACCTATCCAGGCTGGCCATCGGCAGCAACCTGGCGACCCTGTGTTCAGAGGCCTGGGCTGTCCAGGAATCGATGGCCTTGGCCTCACCAGCCAGGAGGCCTCAAGGTCGTGAGAGAGACTCAGCTCTGGTCGCCTGAGGCTTTGGGGCCTTGGTGTGGCTCTCTGAGCTTGGACAGTGTCCACTCTGAACAGATCATGACTGTCCCCTAAAGACACAATTCGCAGTACGCCCTCTGCCTCCCAACACGCTCAGTGTGAGCAGGACCCTGTGTGACCCCGACTGAATCCTCTGTCCCCCCAGCTCAGGACAGGCCCTGTTGACAGGGGGAGCAGGGTAAAGACGAGGGCGTGGCGGCCCCAGGCCCCTCCACCCACCCTGCGGCTCAGACGGCCTCCCAGGCCAGGGCACTGTCGCCCACGCTCGGCCGCTGAGGCATTTACGAGTCGCATGTGCTGGGGGAAGTACTTAGAAGGGGTGAAATGGACTACGTGAGAATCGGTTTGACCTGAGGTAGAGACGTAGGGAACGTAAACGTGTGTGAACGGTGGTGGAAAGCTCACCTGTCCTCCACCTGGAACGTTCCCGCTCATCAGCTTAAACCCGGTGGACAACCTGGGAGAACAGCGACCATTTCTCTGGATGGAGGAAGACTCTGGGAAAAGTCAGCTAGGCTTATGCTGTGCTCCCGTGAGCCAGGGCCCTCGGCCAGGGCAGTTGCGGAAAAGCTGAGCCGACGTTCAGCCAGGGGAGCCGACGGGCCTGCTGTCCTCCGCGGCTGGAAGCGGGAGTGTGTGTGGCAGGGGGACGCTGCTGTCAGCGCGCGAGTGTCTGAGGACCACGGGGGGACGCCGAGTTCTCGAGAGGCAACATGGCTTTTCCCTTTCTAGTTTGCCGATTTGGCCAGTTCCGAGTCCCAGGCCGACGGGGCCACCTCAAGCTCACGGTGCCCCATACCCCGCCTCCGCCTCCGCCTCGGTTCACTCGGCCTCCGTTGTCCTCTGGTCCCAGCTGACAGGCTGACCCAGCACTGCTGGGCAGCGGAACCTGCCCCCGCGGCCCCTTTCTGTGTGTTAGCCCCAGCCCCGGACCAGGGCCCGGGTTCCGAGCGGCCTGTCCTGGAACCTGACCCGCAACAGTCTGAGCGTGAATCTGGCCTCGCCGTCCCCAGGCCCGCCCCCTCCAGCAAGCTGCTGTGACTTCCTGCACCGAGTTAGGGAAAAAAAAAAAACACAAAGCAAAATTAAAAAAGAGAGGCCCCCAGGGCCACAACGGTACGGAGGCTGAGCCAGGAGAAGCAAGTCCATACTCGACCTGTATTTAAAAAGGAGAAACCCTGTCTCCCCACTTTTTAATGGACTGTAAAAGCATGTTTCTAGGGGCCACACGGAGCCATCGGGCTGCTTGCTCTCTGCACCCACTTTCTGTGATCACGCAGAAACCTTGGAATCACCTTCAACATACAGACACCCCCTCTCATTTCAGCTCAGATATGCACGTGACACGCACATGGCAGCAACTCCTCAAAGCCTTAACTTTTGAATCACAGTAGATATTCTGCAATGATTTAATCCATTCAGCTGCTCAAAATATGGCGGGTCCTGCTCTGCAGCGTGATGGACAGACTTAGGGGAGACCCCCCAGCTCCTTGAGAAAGAAGACAACCACCCAGGTCCAGGGAGGTCCAAGCCGAGACCTGGGGCACAAAACGCCACCCCTTTAGGACGTTCATCTGCCCTCCGACCCGGATCCGATGCAGGCTGCCGTCCCCTCTCCAAATACCCACTCGGCCCCCTGTGACCTGTCAGAGGGAAAGAGCCTGCGGGAGGACCAGCTGAAGTCACTCTGTCTCCTTGATCCACTTAGGAGATTCTTGGGTGCCCGCAAAGCTTACAGCTCAGAGAGGAAGGCCTCCCCATTCAGAGGGAACCACAGGGCCTGCCTCTCACCGCGGGGACCACGCTGGGCTGGGCAGAGGAGCCCATTCTGCGTCCTCCCAAAGGCAGGCTGGCTGCCCACGCGCTGTTTTAGCAGGAACAGGACAGACACCAGCAGAGTCTGTCTCTGCCATCGTCTCGTTCGTCTCTTCCTTCATTCCCCAGATGAACTAAACACAGAAAGAGGAGGGCTGGCCAGAGACGTCGCTCCCTAGCGGGGAAAGCTGGGGTTCCTGGGAGGGGGACCCGGCAGAGCAGCCCTCGGCCCCACCCGTGGGCACACGCTGCTCGCATCACTGGCCAGCAGCCTGAGAGCTGAGCCCAGGTCAGAACAGCCTGGGCTTGTCTAGTCAGGCCCTGCGGGAGGAGCGGCTCCCATGTCCGTGGCGGTCGCCTTTGGCCCCCAGTAGCCAGGCACATCCACGGGCTTCCTGGGTTCAAAAGGGGTCACCCGAGTGAGTCGTAAGGATGAGGTCCCACCTTGTGAGACTGAGCAAGAGGCACGAACGGCGAGAGCCAGGGGTGTGGGCCAGGGTTGGGGACGAGGTCTGATGACCGCACTGGGCCGCGCTCCCCGCTCAGAGCCGATTCAGATGGGTTCTCGGATGACCACTGAACGTTCACAAGCGCGGCCGGCTGCATGTTGTGCCTGTAACAAAACAGGCAGGCGGGGCTGTTTCCACTGCAGAACCGAGGACGCAGGTGCAGTGAGCAGTGCAAGGCAACGGGCCCAGAACCGGGGACGAGGCCCCCAGCCGGCCCGCGGGTCACACGCCCTCCGCTCACTCCCGGAACCGGGGCGCGGCCGGGCCGCCTGGGGGCCTCCGTTTCTCATTTCACACAGTACAGTTTGCCCACTGGAGGCCTCGGTCCCCCACCGCCCCTGCTGACCTTCACATGGGGACCCCTTGCGTGGAGGCTGGGCCCTGTTCTCTGGGGTCCCGGCAGGTACCCTCCTAACCGCCCCCTCTGGGGCCCTTCCCTGGGCCGCAGCCCAGGCCTGTGTCCGAGCACTGGCTTCCGCCCCCACCGCGTCGCCTTGGTGGGGGACCCACGGCACAGGGCGGGCTGGCTTTCAGGCTGGAGCTGGGACGGGCCTGCCTGGACCGCCTGAGACCCCGCCCAGGGCCCCACGTGCCAAGTGTGGACTGGCTCAGAGGCCGCCTGGACGGGGTGCGCCCCACTCCCATTTCTAACCACAGACGCAGTGACCGTCTTAACCCTCCATGTTTCACTTGGGACAATGCCACACGCGCCGACCGCCCCCCAGCCTGCGGGCTGTGACTCAGCAGACAGGGTGCTGCCGGCGGGCAGGCATCTGCAAGGCCTTTTGCGATGATCAATTTTCAAAACATTGTGCGTTGTTTCATTAAAGCGAACATTAAATATTTGCTGTTCAGACTGGCTTCTGTGCTGATTTTGTACTGTATATTTTATCCAACACTTCCATGCCAAAACCTTCATTTTCATGCAGTCTTGATTGTTTTTAAAATAAAACTTCAGCTACTGGACCAATAGGCGTCAGGGAGGAGCACCGACGGCTCCACGCTCTGGGCGCTGTCTGCCCCGCCCGGCGTCATGGACCCGCAGGCTCGGACTTCTCACCTGCGCAGCCACGAGCCATCGCCCACATCTGGGCTTGATTTTGGTGGCTCTGCATTCTGCCACAGAGCCCTCACTTCTGTCTCCAGACCCTAATGACCACACTGAATGGGCTTCCTGACCTCCCCAGTCCATTTCTCTAGAAAGAAATCTGATTTCTCTAGGTGGTTGAGCCTGACACACAGGTGTGCACCCCACTTGTAGGACGTGCCGGGTTCACCGGTGTTCTGAGGTCCGGGGTTCGGTTCTTACTGGCACATGAATGTCTTCCCATCACAACTGGAGAACCACTAGCCGGCTCCTCCTCCCCTGAGTCTAATCGTTCTGCTACCTGCTGCCTTGACTGGCGAGGGGACGGGGCACTTCCCTTCCCATCGGTGTGGAGCACACGGGGGACGCGAAGGCTGGGGCTGAGGACCTAGGAGACCAGATGGCAGATGGCGCGTTTGCGACCAGACTCGCTGACCCCTCACGAAACCAGCCTGGAGAGCACGCACGTCCAAGAGTGGGGGCAGGGGGTGAGGGAGACTTGTTATCCGGGATTCATCCTAGAAAGGCTGC